>NC_062220.1:48893208-49193208 GCF_902686445.1 Sciurus carolinensis
TTGATTTCTTGGAATTCCTTTATTTCAGTCCTGATATGCAAAGGTCACCCCAGAATTTTTAATAGTGCCTCAGGGCCACAGGTCTGGTTGAAAGGAGAGATAGTGGGACGTGCAGTTGCAACTGTATCATAAGCATATTGTTCTTATTCATGTGTATTTTCTTTATGGTGTCTTGGAATATCGATCCTCTTTGAGTCAAAAAGAAAGAAAAGGAAAATATGTTATGGAGGTTATATTAATTTAAACTTTTGTTACTTTTATATTTTTATAGAACAAGGAGGGATTTTCAAACACCAAAAATGAAGTTCACCATGACATGCCGGTGCCTGGCACTGTTCGTTCTTCTGAATGTAAGTAAAACAGAATTATTATAAGACATGTCAATCAAGAATGCCAAATAGGGAGGAATGTTTGCGTGTGATCGGATTGGCATTTGCAAGGATAGGCATTCTTCTAAACTATCATTTAAAAATATTTCATTAACAAATCTCTTTTCTGAACTTTCACTAATTTAGGTTAGTACCATCATTTTCCCATATATTTGAGTTTTGTTTATTTACAAAATTTAGTATTCATTTGAAAAGCCTTTGGAAATAAGTATAGAAGCTTCATAATGTTCTCATAAAATAATTTTCCTGTTTGACTTGTGTATTTGAATCATAGTTTCTGGGCTGTTCGGTACTTTTAAAACATCCAATCTCCATCAGTCTGGTTATTAATTTCAAATATATTTCTCATCAAAAAACTAAGAATCTTCAAGGCTTTATAATTTGATGTCAATCCATAACTCTTTCGTTAGCCTTTTAAAACATCTTCAATCTTTGTAATTTTGTATTGTCATTGTTTTGTTTCTAAAGGATTCAGCTCATTAGAAGCATAATTGTTTTAGAAAGCATCATCCATGCCTAGTTATTCATGTCAACATGGTTAACCCACCATCACATCAGCTTCAATACACATGAAAGGGAGAAGGGTGGACTTCACATAAATCAATTTGTACTCTTCTGGATCCTTACTCTTTATACCACATCAGAGTAACATTTGCCAATGAACTAGAGCTGGCAGTAGAGATCACTTAGGATCTCATACTATGATACTGACACAAGCTAAACTTATCCAGGGTTCCAGGATTTCCATTATTCATCAGTGTGTGATTTCAGTTTTACAAGTCCACCTAAACTGCTTCTCTTTACATTATTTAAGAAAAAATATCACTAGTGTTCCATAAATGTTCATATAATTTGTAAGGGAATTTTTATTTTGTAACATTGTACTTCAAATGAATGGTTCATGGGGATGATTGTTAATGCAACCTTTTTATGCCTTTTTTGGATAATGGGCATAGTTTATGATATCAGCCCATCTGATTATTTTAACCTAATAAATATTTCTTTAGATAAATTACAGTATAATTTTCTTAAAGTAATTCAGTTTCTGGAAATGTATATTACTTCATGCCATTGGAAATCTAAGAAAAACTCACAAGAATATTGTAAACTAATAAAATAGTTTATTTTGTCTATAAATGCCCAAACCCTATGTGATATTGTATAGATGCAGAAATAATGGTATATATTATTCATAAATTTATATTGTTATTTTTCATAGCTCAAATGAAATCCTATGTCATAGAGTATATGTGAATATTTTTAAATAATTTATATCAAAGTATATAATTCTATTGTACATAGTAGAAGAAAAACTAAAAATCACTAACGAAATACATTGACTATAGATTAATTGCGAGTGTTAAAAAACTAAAACAGATCATTTTTACTTGGGCTTTTGACTTATTTATCTTACAACTTAAATACTGAAAAATTTCATATATTTATATGAGTTGTAGATAGAAATATTTTATGGTTTGGGGCCATCTCTTGACCAGCAAACATAAGTGAGCACAGTACTTAGGTTGCTTTGTGCTCTCCTTACTGTGACAGAAAGTAATTTTTTTTCTCTTTCTGTATTTAGATTATGTATGTCATTTGGAGAATTTCTCTATAAAACAAAATTTGACAAGACCCTAATTTTAAAAAATGACTAAGTAAATAGAAAGATCAGAGGAGTAGAAGGAAGGGAATATCAGGTTTGGAAAGAAGGGACGGGATGGGGAAATACTGGGGACTGAATTAGAACAAATTATATTCTGTGCTTTTATAATTATACCAGAATTAATTCTATTGTCATGCATAACAAAAAAGCACCAATAAAAATTAAGTTCAGAACTTGAGTCTCAAAAAAAAGCAGCATATAGATAATTTTTTAAAAATTTTCTTCAAAAGATTCATTTTGTTCCATGTGGGGGGTTTCCACATCCCACACGGATGAAGGGAAGAGTTTCTGTCAGAGGACAACAGTGCCTGTGAGCAATTAATTACTAATAAACTTATCTAATCAATAATCATAAGAGTTAATATTATTTTCAAATGGAAGGTGGTGTAGCAGATCCGATCATACCAGATCTGGCCTCCAACAAGATGGAGGACCCCACCTTCACCTTTATTTATAGTGTAGGTAAAGGGGCCTGGATAGGGAGGGGCTGCTTCTATGAGGAACAGGATGGGTGGAGTTAGGGAAGCCATTTGCTTAGGGAATTAGCATATCCTCAGGGGTGAGCCACTCTGTACAGGGCTACCTACCCCCAGCTATCTGAAATAGTCTCTCATGACTGCCAGTTCCTGGGAGTCAGACCTCTGTATGCCATGACTCAGCCAAGCCTGATTCTGCTAAACATGGATGACTCCCCACAGTTGCACATTGGTGACTTTTAAAAATAGCAATGGTCTTAATGAAGACCACCTGATACTTTTTACATAATACATTGTTGTGAAAAAACAGTGCCAGTATATTTATTAAATTCCACCAACTGTTTTCCACGTGATCTTTTTAAGAATCATTTGGGGCCATCTACTTCCCTTTGGTAATGTCTTCCGAATTAACCAAATCCACCCACTCACTTTCTCTCCCTACTCTGATGTAAGGTCAGGCTTTGGACAGGTTGATAGATTATGAGCACTCAAAAAAATGTTATTGATGTGAATGATGACAACAATGACAACAATAATGAAGACATAGAAAAACTAGGTGGGAGCATTTTTTTTCTTGTTATTATTTGTTTACTTAGCTGCATTTTCCCAGAAAATACATAGGACACAAACCAGGCATCTGATCCTAACTGGAGGAACCAGGGCTAATATTTTACAACAGTATTTTTTCCTTTGTTATTTTGAAAAGTTTAACTGAAAACTGCAAATAATTCTAACATATTCCTTACAAATATTTAGATTCTTTTTATTACTAAATATTATTTTCTTTATATAAAAGGTACATGATTCAATACACATATATACTATGTAATGATCAAATCAGGATACTTAATATTTCCATCTCCTTAAACAAAAAAACAAAATTAATATGTGTGCTTTTTAGAGCCATTCTGCCCGTGGCAATCAATAGGAAACCTTCCCTTTGGCACTATAGTTTTTTGCTTGAGCCATTGCAGAGATGGAACTTTTTTCAAAGTTCTAGACGGAAGAGCTCTAGTAACTGTTCTTCATACTTCTAGAAACTGCTTTTAACCCCAAGGCAGATGATTGTCTGATACATAAGTAAGAATTGCTTCAACATGTGGCCATTTCAAATCAGATTACTTTCCTTTGCACTCCGTGATTAGTGTGGATGAAACCTTTTAGAATGTAAGCCCCATGAGGGTAGGGACCTTGCCAGTCTTGTTCACTGCCAAAAACCCAGAACAGTGTCTGGTGTGTGGGAGACACTTATTTATTCACCAGAAGAACCAGTGAGGCTCACCTGCTGATTGCTGCTGGTGGTGGCAGCTTGGCTGTCGGATATGTGGTGCCATTTACTTGAACCTTTAGGAGTGACATCACATATCCAGCAGCTAAACTGCCATGGGGGACAACAATTAAGAGGGAGATAGATTGTTTGTTGAAGAATATGTGAGATAATTTATAGACAAAATTTGAACATTAGTCTTTACTCAAACAAGCAATATACTCTTAATGTATCATTTCTATCTTCATTTAAGAATAGAATCATATAGTAATTTAAATCTCTCAAATACATAGAATAGACATAACAGTTATGATAAATAGAATATTTTTACATCTTTCACTTTACTTCATTGTTCTAATTACAACTGATATTTTTTTGCCACTTTACTGCTAAAAATAATACTACCTCACTAGCAATTTTTTATTTGTATGAAGTTATCAGAAAAAATGTTTAATGAACTTTATGAAATTTGTAACTTTTTGAATATATATGAACATACATGTTGTAATTGAAAATATAATTCTGGAAAGAAAATCAACTTCTTATCATCACATATATATAGTTGTACATCTGTATTTATCTCTTTATCTATTCATCTACTTATCCATCCATTTATCTATCTGTCCATCTATCCATTCATCCATACGTATATCCATCTATCCATCCATCTATTCAGCTATCCATTCATCCATACATACATACATCTATCCATTTACCTATCCATTCACCTATTTATCTATTCATCTATCCATTCCTCTATTCATCCATCTACCCATTCATCTATTCATATATCTGTCCACCTATCCATCCATATATTTATCTATCCATTCATCTATTCATCTGTCCACCTATCCATCCATATATTTATCCATTTATCTATCTATCCATCTATCCATTCATCTGCCTATTCATCCATTTATCTATCTATCCATCTATCCATTCCTCTATCCACCCATCCATCCCTCTATCCATCTACCTGTCCATCCATTTATTTATAGGTACATCTATACACCCACTTATCCATCCATTTATTCACCTATTCTTTCATCCATACATCCATATGGATATCTATCGATCTGTGTGCCTATTTATGTATCCATTCATCTATTTATCCATCTATCCATCCATATATTTATCTATCTACCCATCTATCCCTTTATCCATTCATCTGTCTATCCACCAATAGAATGCCACAATTTGTATGCTATTTTAGGAAGTCATCTTGCCATTCAGCTATCACTGGGAACATTCCATCTTCATGGCTCAAACATGGACCAGCCCAGGAGCAGACTGAGATTGCTATGGCTCATCTAACAACAGAGGTTCTGATTTTTCATTCCTTCAGTGTTGAAACAATCTCTACTGAACCAGGCTCCACACCACGTTCACTGGAGTTTGTTTCAATATTGCAAGAATGATAAGATTGAAGCTACTGTCATCGGCATGAACTACACCTACTCTTATTCAGATGTCCATATGTTCACTGTTACTGATGTTAATATGCACTAAATCAAATAAAGATGTAATTGAAAATATAAGTATTGAGTGTTTCACTTAATATCTTTGTACATACAATTTCCCTATGGCTTCAATGACTTGCAACTAGTACAGGAACATATTTTAATTAGTTGTCAGTCATTTAAAGATGGAATTCAGAATGTTGCTTCTAGAAAGAAAACCAAAATTATGGGAAATGATCCCTAATGTCTAAAATATCCAATATATGTGACAAGATATGTATATACATATGTTTATGTGTGTGTGTGTGTGTGTGTGTGTATATATAAATATATATTTATATGTATTTGGTAATTCATCTTCTAAATTCATTTGAAGAAGTTGAGAACCAGCCCAGAAATTAATAATATATCAAATGAGAATTATCATACTAACTGAAGATTCTAAGAATTGAGACAAAAAAGAAGTATCTAAAATAGATGCATAAGCCATTATCCTTCCTTTCTTTGATGGTTCCATGGTATTTAGTTGAATTTTTTTAAAACACACACACACATTCATAAAAATGTAGAATAATTTTGTAGAAAAAGAATTCATAACATGGAACCTTTTCCAAGTACATTTTTTAAGTTTCGTAAACCATATTCCTATTCCTTATGGAATATTTGAGAGTTTATGACTAATGATTGTCTTATGTTCACTATTTCTGTTGTTAGACTATTTTGTAGTGCTTGTCTTTCTTGCTAGACTGTAAGCTCCATGAGAGCAGGATCCACATCTGTTTTATTCAACACTCTACCTCATTGTTTGACTTATCAAGTTCAGTGAATATTTTCTTACCAATTAACCTAAAAGCCAGTGAGAAAAGTCTTGTCAACAGAATTATGTTCGGCTACATGAGTAAAGGATTTGCACGTGTGTAAAACTTTTTTAGGTTTATTAATTTCTTTCTTCTGTCTTAAATTCAAGAGACACTAAAAATAGAAATAGTCTAAATATTTAAAGAGTAGTGTCAACTTTATTCACAGTGGATGTCAACTAGTGGACATCTCTTTAGCAATCATAATATTAAGTGTTCACCCTCTTCTCTTTGCAAAACTTCTGCTCAGATGGCATCTGCAAACCAGATCTAAAACAGAATTTACCTTCTTCCCTCCCTCCTTCTGCCAAGGTTTTCCTTTTCTGACCTCTCTCCTTTCTCAGGAACTACCATTTCTCTGGTTACATAGTGGGCTAAGCATTTGGGTTCTTTGACTGTTCCCGTTCTCCATTCCTTACACTCAACACATGCCTTCACACCTTTATTATCTGAGGAGGTTCTGAGAGTTCTATTCTCCCTTTATCATAGGTTACCTAGTCCAGGCCTTCAGTTTCTGGGCTCCCCTACCCATTCTAACCTGTGGACATTGAGGCCTGACAAATGGATTACACTAAAATTCTCCTTTTACAGTCTTCACTAATCAAAATCCTGCAAAATGTCTTTTATTTTACAATCACGTTTTGATATTATTAGCTGAAAAGTATTAAGCTTTTCAAGTGCTATGCACTTTGTATTTGTTTTCTTGTTTATTCTCACCATAGAAGATAGATATTATTATAAATGTAACTCAGACCTGGAGAGATTTCTGATCTGCTCAAAGTGACAGGACAAGGTTTAGTTCCTTTTTTTTTTTTCCCTGTTCCATCAGAGTCCTTGATCCCATTTCTTACTTGCAGTTACACAAGTTCCCCTTCAGGCAGGGTGGCTCTATTCTGTTGTCTCACATGGCTGTTTCCAATCTCTGGACTCTTGTAAATTCTCTTCCCTTCATTTTAAAAACCCTTCTGTCTTTTCTCTGACTAATCAGACACTACATACTCTCAAGGTTCAATTCAGACTCTGCCAAGTATCTGTAACCACCCTTATTTTGCTCCATACATTCTATCCTTTCTGAATTTCAATTGCATTTTGTGCCATACCACTTACATGTAGTGATAAGCTCACACAGGAGATATAGGAGGACACCCACTGACAAAGAGTGAGGCTATACAAGAGTAACTTGGTTGCACAGTTCAATTTAATGGCAACAAATTTCATTTTAGAGACGGGAATACAGAACAGTAAATTTTTTTTTTTTTTTTTTTTTTTTTTGCCATTAGTACACTTGGGAAAACTTCAACCTAGGAATAATTTAGACAGAATAGGTCAAATAAATATGTACTATATTATGTGTGATAGAAAGCAATATTCTGAACTTCAGGAAAAAGTCAGTGTAGGCTGAAGTTTGTAGGTTTTCTGAAAATAAAACAAAATATAAATATGCAGAGTGGAAATATTTTAAAAATCAGATTCAAGCACCACTAAGAACATCAATCATAGTCACAAAAGAAATTGAACTCCATATAAACACAGTTGGGGTGATGTGATACACAGTGATCTTTTCACACAAACACATCGACTTTGATAACCAGAGGGCTGTGATGGTGATGGAGATTAACCAAAACTAGAAAAAAAACAAAACAAAACAAAAAAAAAATCTCATGTCAACCTGTACTGAAAAGGCGAGTGTACCAAAATAAATATTTAAAAATTAAATTGATTTTTATTAGCAAAAATGAATAATCCTATGTAGGTCATGTGCTAATGAAACCAATTTAAAGAGATTAAAGTCAGTTGTCAGAGGGAAAAGATATATCGTTTGTCCTGTGGAATAAATGATACATTTCTGGCAGCATTTACAATCCAAGCACAACCAAAAATTCATCTGAAAAAAATGTCCAATAAATGAAGCGTCTTATTCTACTGTCTAGTTTTAAATAGCATGATCCATGATTCTTGAGAGTTCCAAAGAAGGCAAAATTGATTTATTTGGGAGATTTTTCTGAAATCATGTTACATGCTTTGTTTACTTCTAAACTTAACAATAATAACAAAATTAAAACAATCCTAGATGGTAGAGAGATGTGTGTGTGTTTGTGTGGGTGCTATCCATTTTCAATAGTGAATAGATACTGATACAAATATAGAATTTGTAGCTAGAATTTATATATGAAATGTAAATATGCTTTTTAGTTATAAAGCAAAAATATTCTACATGGAGATCAGGGATAATTGTTGCTTTTAGAAGGAACAGTAAGTGCTTTCAAACTCTTCGGTTATCTCATTTGTGTGTTCACTCATTCCCACTCTCTGTAAGTAACTGATTTTCCTTTTTAATACAGCACCCAACTCCGATTCTTCCTGCCTCTTCAAATCTCACTGATCCAACATCTATTCCTGAGCCATACCTGTATGTCGTAGGCCGCAAGAAGCTGATGGATGCCCAGTACAAATGCTATGACCGCATGGAACAGTTACCACCTTACGAAGGAGAAGGTAAAGAGAAGACATGTGAACATATGTTTAAAACACCATTAAACACTTCTTTCCATGGGTAGAGATGTGGTGGATAATTTAAATTTAATACACCAGCAGTTTCCACACTATGGTTTCTGAATGTATTTCATGTGGAATATTCATTTCACTTCTCAACTTCATCTGGTTTCTTTTTGGTTAGCATCTGCCTGCAGGGTGAAATTACTGCAGTAACTCTGGAGTCACACCTGCAAGCAGGAACAATACAGGATTAAGTGAGGGAGGGGAGGTGGGAAATGACAAGAAGGGGAAGTGGAAAGTGGTGGGCAGAGAATTTGCCTGAGGTGGAACCTGTCAAAACACTCTTATTTGGGTTAATTAGGCATTGCTTTCCTTCCCTGTCAATTGGTTGGCAACCCATGCCATTTCTTCTCCCTTTCTACCCCCAGTTCCCTGGAGAATTAGAAAAACACATCTCAGCAGACATCATCTTCTCTAGAATGTTCTATGTGACTGCTGATACATTTTCAGGGCTCAGCATATTCTATTGGCTTGTAGAAGGTCCAGAAGAAAATTAAAGATGTGATGTTCAAGCATTAGAACATCCATTAAAATCCTTTCCCATGCCTCATAAAACATTTGAAAAAATTCAATGAGACCTTGCACAACCTTATGCATTCTAAGGCAACTCTACTTGGCAAGGGGAAAAATAGTTAAATATACTCTACTACTACACGTGGTTTCCTTCCAAATGGTTAAAGTTCCCAGTTCCTATTTTTAGCATTTTCTTTAAACAGAAAAATAAAAAGCAAGTCAGTTAAAAGACAAGTATATGTTATTCTTTTGTCTGTGGTAGTTTCAGTGTTTATCAAGAATTGGAAGGGCATTAGATGCAACTCTATCCAAAGGGGAAACCATTCTTTGAAGGAAATGAGACAACACACACACAAATCTCTGTTATTTTCAGAGACCAAGTGAGTGCAATCTATTTCACTTTAGTCTTAGTCACCTTGGGAGGTTGAATTTTTGTGCTATGATCATTGTATTTTTTTTTTCAAACAAATTTTTTTGAGAACTGCCTTCAAAGCTTGAGGCTCATTCTTTTGAATACCTTTAGAGAGGTACATCTTCATGTAAGAAACCACTTGGAGTCAATGAATACAAAAAGTGATCAAACTGAGCATTATTTCAGTCAGTAATAAAGTGTAATTCTAAGATAAGACTTTTTAAATGTGATTCACTGACTGACTGCAAGTGCAAATACAATAGGAATTTTGAAAAATTTCAATGCCCTTGGATTAAGAATACCACTCCCCGAGGTAACCCTTTGAAGGTTAATGGTTACCAAGATCTTTATGTTCTGAAGCCGTATTGATGTTTACAAGCAAAGTTTTATCTAGGTATGAACTTGCACATAATTTCATAAGAGTTCCTCCTAGTATTTCTAAAAGATTCTTTAAAAGGACAGCTTCTGAAGGAAAGATTCAGTGCATATAACACATATTTTTTTTAAGGAACAAATAGAGTAAACCCTACCAAAATGTAAATTCCATTAATGATAGGTAAAGTGAATATCTTTATTTCATTGTTGCTGCTGCTGTCATTGTTTTTAACATTTCCATATCCCAGTGGAAAGTTCCAGAATAAGATGCTCAATTATCTATGCATAGTTAAATCCTGCTGAGGATTCCACAGTTTTTGACAGCTTTCAATTGTATTTTAATTTTCTAATTTAAGCCTGGCCTCCCAAATAAGACATTTAGTTGTGAGAACCAAACTACCATGCAGAAAATTCAGTATCTCTCGTCAATTCCTAGAATTCAATGTTTATAAATAAATAAATGAACAATTTAAAAGATTTATTAGATGCAATATGCTGATTGCTTTGCAAAATTTATTCCTGGAAATTTATTTCAAATTTTGAAAAATTAATTAGTGTCATGAATTTTTTCAAGTAATACTGTCTTACTGATTTGTTCTTCAAATCCTCACACTGATAATGGTAGGAAAACAACATACCTCACAAGAACTGAAAGGCCTGCTAATCTAAATTCAATTTCCTGGTGGAATATTTTAAAGAGTAAAGTTTTAGGAGGTAAAAAACATGAATACATCTCAAAACCATTTGATTAACAACCAACCTACGCCTTAGATTTACCTCACTTCACAATTAAATAAATGGAGAGCAGAGTAAAATGCAATCTTTGCAGCTGCTTGCTTTTTGATAAGCTCAGTTGTGGAAACTCTTACAAAGTAGGACAGACCCTGCCATTCGTCCAGTGAAATAATTGAGTCACAGATAGGCTAATGTTATTTGAAACTTTATTTTCATGATAAACGACTCTGGTTCATTTGAAATGTGGGTGATCATGACAGAGCTATGCAATCAGCTACATGTGGGATTGTGTTGGGACCACTCTTTTCATTAAATTTTATTTAATAAAATTAATAAACATTAATTTCTTTCTAACTGCCCAGGTCCGTACTGCAACCGCACCTGGGATGGCTGGATGTGCTGGGATGACACTCCGGCTGGAGTGTTGACCTTCCAGTACTGCCCAGATTACTTTCCGGATTTTGACCCCACAGGTAAAAAATTTATTTTTATTTTAAATTTTCGTTCTGAAGTCTTTGGAGTTTGCATGGATCTGAAAATATAATCATATATAAAATATGTCTATCTAGTCATACTCCAAGTTTTAGTACATTCTGAAGAGTTTCCTTAATTAAAATATTACTCAGGCTATATAAATACTGCAAGTTGCCTTTATTTTTTAAAATCATATTGCTGGTTAGTTATGCATAGTGGTATTAAATTCTGTTTTTTTAAAATATTTTTAGCTGTAAATGGACATAAGATCTTATTTATTTATTTCTATGTGGTGCTGAGAATCAAACCCAGTACCTCACACATGCTAGGTGGGTGCTCTACCACTGAGCCACAACACCAGTCTTATAAATTCTGGTTTATAAAAGTAGTTTCTCAAAACTCTGAATAGTTTTATTTAATAGTGGGTTTTTAAAATTTTTTCAATTGTCACATTCAGTAATTTATGCAAGATCTTGAGGTAGAATTTGCATACATTGGACTGGCATGCTGTGCACAATGGAAATTCTAAATAACCTTGAAAATGTTTGATTAAAAAAATCAGGAGGTAGTAACTCTAGACATTGCATTTCTGTTCCAACCTCAGATTATTAAAATATTCTCAATAAGTAAGACTGATAGTGTAATAATTGATCAAACCAACACCCAGCTCTGAACTATCATGGGACCAACAAGAACAACTGACAGATACATTAAGTAAATGAGTGACAACAAATTCACTTTATAGTTTTAAAGTTGCATATGAATGTTCCTCATTAAGTATCAAAATATTTAATGAATATCAAAATATTCAACATTATTTTCAAAATATTTTCATACACATTATCTCATTTTATACTCACTATAATTGACACAAAACTGGAAGTGAATGCAAGTCTCCTGAGCCTTTACCTAACCCTCTCTATATAATTAAGTATACAAGTTTAGAAAACCAGTTGAGAACTATTATTTCTCAGTCTTCATACAAACTCATGCAGATTGAAATACTTTCAGAACTTTGAGGTCTCAATTTTGTCACACTGCATGGTTAGGAATCAAGTGGGGGTGCTCAAGCAGGGAGAAGGGGTAGGAGGAGAAGGTTCCAAGGGAAAAGTTTCCAAGTATAGTGAGAAATCAAAGGACCAAAGTCACGTGTTTGTGAATGGTCAGGTATCTGTAAGCAGGTTGGAGGTGTGGAATTAGAAGTGTGCCAGGATTAGTGCTCAGAAGCCATGCAGAGGAATGTAGAAGGGTATTAACAGCATCACTCCAGAGACTAAGCAGACAGATGAAAGTGGAGACTGGGACAGGGTAGATGATAGCGGGAAGCAAATGATTCTCTGGTTAACCAAGAAGCCAAGAAACTTAAAAAACAAAATAGATCCTGATGCCGAGTATCACCCAGAGATTCTGATTTAATGGGATTAGATATGAGAGTATAGTCTGGACATCAGAATTTTTAAAAGTTCTGCTGTGAGTCGATGTGCAGCCAAGCTGAAACCAGGAGACAATGAAAGTCCAGTCCAGGTGAGCAGGTGGTCAGGACCAGGGAGGCTCAACCCAGTGCACCGAGTAGCTATGAGCGCAGCCTCAGAAGAGGCCATTGCAGGGAACAGGGAGGACTCAGGTGAGAGAAGGCAGCCACTCAGCTCCAGGCACTGTGACCGTCAGGCCAGAAAAGTCCTGTCTCAAGAAACTAGAAAGAAATCTGTCCCACTGAAATAATTATGGAACAAAGATCCTGAAAGGGGGGTGGAAATCTTCGTTATAAAGGAGACCCAGATGCTGAAACTACATGGGATTAGCTACAGATGCAACACGTTAAGTCCCTTTTAAAGGGTGAGATTCTTTTCCTGAGAGTAAAATTTTCACTTTGCTGGTTCAGAGGACATTTAAATGGCTCTAGAGTTCCAATTACAGCAGAGAAATGAGTTCATCCCTGGACAAGGTTTGGAAGATGTTATTTGCCGTTCCTTCAAAGGAAGATCTGATTTGTCTCTGAAATCAAAGTTCCACCTAAGTAAGGCAGGGATAATTAAAATGGAATTCTAGGGAGGTACTTTTAAAACCAGGGTCAGCCAGCCAACTTCTGGGAATTCCCATTTTGATGGAAAAGTTGAGATGTGAAAAAAGAAGGGGCTCTGTCCAGTGCCCTGACTCAAAACTACATTCCAATAAACTCTAAGTAAATGATACTTAATGATAATCCTTCAGTTCTTTATTGAGTCTTCCCAATAAATGATGCTTCATTAATCTTGATTTGACAACTACATTAGAGGTAATTTGATTGGCGCAAAGCACCATTCTGCAATTGAGGCTACTAGACCAGTTCCAAAGTGGCAGCAAGCTCCTGCCAACGTTTCTATAAATACTGACTAAAAGGCAAGGTTTTGATCAGCAAAATAGAGATTTCTGGGCACAGATCCATCTTTTCAGCCTAGTTTTTAGATGGAACCCTCTCAACTGGGAGATAAATCCATTTTCACAAACCACATGGTAAAAATGTCTATCTATATTCAACAAACGTAAATTATTTAGGATTTTATTATTGCTCTAAAAGCTACGTCTGAATAATGTACAAAAACTTTAACGAATTGTCAGTCATTTCATTTTGGAAAAAATTCTTGGTAAAAGATAACTAGCGAAAAAGTGAAGACAGTATTGAAATTCAGAAAAAGATGATAGTGTTCAGGAAGATGCTAATAAAGCAAAATTTAACAAGAAGTCACTTAAGGCACTGCACCTGGAGTCAAGCAATCAACATGAACAACACGGTGCCAACGTGGTCAAAATGTGGTTTAGGACAGTGATGCCCATCATCCCTTTCAAATTTGTCCTGCAGTCTGTCCACGAGTGGAATGAACTTCTTTAGGAGAATACTGCTCCTTTATGAATACATTATTTTCCCCGCTGCTTGCTACATAACATACATGGCTACAGAGCTAATTTCTAACAATATAGTAAAGAAAAATTTTTCCATTACAATCACTTTTTTTTTAAAAATGCCAAGTAAACTTGGCGTGATCACCATGAACAATTAGTATTAGCAAAATCATGAACAAATTTTCATAGCAATGGTGGAGATTTGTAATATGCTAATTATAAATTCACTAACTAGCATCTAAAGAGGTTTAAAGAAGTACACAGTAAAATTGAAAGCTATGAATCCCAATATGTTTTTGTAAGGTGAAGAGAAATGATTAAATTAAATCTTTTTGAGAGGTGGAAAGATGAGTTCTTGCTATATCTCTCAGTTTGGGATTTCCATTGGATTTAACCACATGAAATTGCCAATATTTGACCATTTGACCCACAAAAACCACAGTTTCATATAGTCAGTCTTATAAAAATATTACAAATAAAGAAAGATATGGTCTTCCTGTTCTCATATACTTCCCATTTATAAGCTGAAATTTGTCTGCTAAAAATATGATTTAGATCCTGGGTAGCACTTTGGAGACCAACAAACTTGGATTTAAAGCCTGGCTCAATCCTTGTGACTTTGTCAGACTCTGTAACCTCTCCCTGTCTGCCTGCAGTTTGTACATTGGAAATGGCAACATCTGCTTCCCATGGCTTTGCTGAAGATAAAATGAGACAACACATATTAAATAAAACACTTTATATTAACACATGACCCATATGGACTGTACTGACTGACGTTCACATTCAAGTTCTACAAAGTGATTAGCACTTTGAAATGGCTTTTAAGCTTTAACTTACGATTTTTTCCTTGGGATTTTGAGATATTAATGTTTTGATTATTTTTTTTTTTCTTTAACAGAAAGGGTTACCAAATACTGCGATGAACACGGGGTTTGGTTTAAACATCCCAACAACAATCGAACCTGGTCCAACTATACTATGTGTAATGCGTTCACTCCTGAGAAGCTGCAGGTAGGTCCTCTTTCAAATTTCAGTATTGGATGAGAATGCTATTATTTATATGTGGAAATGGGTACATAGCTATAAAATACCTGCTACTCAGAAGTCAAATGATTTTTATGGAGGGAAGTCAGTGGTGACCTACGAGTTAGGGTCTCTATGAAGTGGCATTAGAGAAATGACAGTTCCTTTCTTGGTTAGCATTTAGTATCAATGGAACTTCCAAAAGCACATGGAATCAGGCCAATTTGTGACAGAGCAGAGAGTGCCCATGAAATAGATGATGAGATACCCTCTGATGCCAGAAATCAGGCAATATTTCAAGGGACTTCATAACATCTCCCTCCTGGAAGAGTTCTAAAATTTCAGAATTTTCTGCAAGTTGCAATCTTATTACACTCTCCTCCCTAATGTTGGGTAGGTTTACTACCAGGAATTGAAGGAACCCCTGTAGGGGGGATCCTTATTGGCTCATTGGTATAGTTATGGCTGTTCAGATTATTTTCAGAGAAAGTTCATTCTGATTTGCTAGTACTTGTGTCTTATTAGCTGTTAAATATTTTGAACATCACCTCTTAGAAACATTTATTTAAGCCAATGGGGAAGGGGCAGATAATGTCTCATGCATCAGAAATCTGAAAACATCGCTAAGTCCACAACCAGCCTCTTCATCCTAAAGAGCTGGGAAAAACAGTGTCAAATGTTTAGCTGGCCAGGGGATCTCTCAATATCCCTACTGGTTGCAACGTGAACCTATTACTTCCTTCAGAGATTGGCATGTGTACTATATAATTACTAGGTTGGAACTAAAGGCACATCATGCTTGCGTTTACTATTGAGAGACTACAGGAGTAAATTTTTTAAAATTCCATTTATTAAAAACAAAACAAACAACAAAAACATCAAGATGAATAGGCAGCTTAGAACCCAGTTGTCTCCTGGGACTCCTTGTCACAAGCACAGGAAGAGAGCACCAAAGCTAGTGACCTCTTTACAAATTGCCTGATGGTACCCGAGGAGAGGATGCATGTCTATATCCTAATGGAGAGATGTTACTTAAGAAAGTCTGACTGAAGTGATATGTCACCAAATAAGGAATTCCTGAGTGAATGCTGTTTATGATTATATGGGTAAAATTATGCCCAGGTTACTGAATTGTTATAAATAGTACAAACCCAAGTAGATCATTTTCATTGTGGCCATGTTTGACCGTCTCACCTAATATTATCATTCAATTTTTTTAACGTATCCTTCATATAAATAAAGTCACAAAAAATTGAAGAAATCAACCCAAAATCTACTTTAAAAAAGAAAAAAAATTTCTGAGTCTCCAGAATGACACAGGATAGCAACTAAATTATGAGCTGCTGATTTAATCTTCTACACTTAGACAAACATCTCACAAAAATAAATATATTTTTTAAAAAGAAGTGGTCTGAAGACAACCAAAAGAATATAAACTAAGTTATATAAAGTTTTCTTAGAAAAATAGAATTAAACCAGGCACAGTGGCATACTCCAGTAATTCCAGGGACTTGGGAGGCTGAGCCAGGAGAATTGCCAGTTCAAGGCCAGCTTCAACAACTTAGTGAGACCCTAAGCAACTTAGCAAGACTCCAAACAACCTAGTGAGAACTCCCACATATAGATAGATAGATAGATAGATAAATAGATAGATAGATAGATAGATATGGGCTGGGGATGTGGTTCAGTGGTTAAATACCCCTGCGTTCAATCTCCAGTACCAATAATAATAATAATAATAGAATTAAGTTATACAAAGCTTTCTTAGAAGAATAGCCGGAAAATGAATTCCTGGGAGAAGAGACAAGACATGAACATTTATTTTCTCAAAAGTATTCCCAAATCCCTCCCAGGAAGTTCTCTGAAGTTTTCATCAGCTCCAATTATAAATCAACTCTTCCAATTTTATCATCATTACTTGTAAGGCTAGGAGAAGAAGTGCCATCAGGAGAATGATAGCAGTGAAAATGTCAATCAATATGTATGTATAATATGCCTGTCAAATGGTACAACAGACATAATTCAGGAAAAGTTGGTTAATCTATTTTGAAATTTCTGGAGCCTAGAAAGGTGATATTTGTTTGAGGACAATAATCATACACATAACTAAACGAAGGGCTCTACATGCATTAAGAATATTTTAACAGAATTAGTGCTGCAACCTCAGATCCTTCACAAGGCAAGTGACAAGAATCAAAATACTCAAGGTACATAAATGTCATATTTATTCCAGAAATTCATAACACTTCATAGAAATTATCCTTCTTATCTACATTACATTGCATTAAAACCAAGACCCAACAAACTATAGAAGGAATTTCATACAAGAAGTCAAGATATAAAATATAAATACAAAATTATGTACAGATTATGTCTCATTTTTTAAAATAAGGCAAGGAAAAACAAAATTCCCAGTTCCAATTAATCAATTACAATGAATAAAACTAATTAATATTAATTTCAAAAGCAAGTGTCAAAATTATATGCGTGTGTGTGTGAGAGAGAGAGAAAGACAGAAACAGAGACAGACAGAGAGATTGAGACTAAGACAAAGGACAGAAACACTGAGGGAGAGAAACAGCAAAAGACAAAAACGCCAGAGATGGACGATTAGCTCAATCTCTCCCTTTTGTATGGCAAAATTTTGAGAACAGGAAAGATTATGGATAATGAGGAAAATGATGCCATGATATTATGCATTTCATGAAGGAAGACATTGACATTCTTTTGACTCAGTTAACACAACAGTATGAGAGAATTAATAAAATGAACTATGATTATGGAAAAATAGAATTAACAAATGACCGTCAAGGAATAAGTCTTCAGCTTCTTCAACGAACTAAATACTAAAGATAGCCTTCTTTTTTCAAATCTATTTATTTTAAATTGACATATTAAATTGTATGTATTTTAATCCTGGGTTAAATACAGGCACAGAAAAACCTGCCATTATACTTTCTACTCTCTGTATGTATTCCTAGTGCTAAGAGTCAGGAGAATTTGTAGATCATTATTCTGCAGTTCTGTAGGGTAGACATACCCACTGTCTGTAAGACCCTAGAAGTTAAACCCTGCTAGGATCTCTTACTCAGCTTCGAGGTAATCATTTTCATGCACTTAAAATTACTTCCACAATGTATTTTTGAATGAGATTTAATTCATCTCGAGGAACTTTATTCTTTGAAAAATAGGTCAGTTGATTTCTATAAAATAACATGAATAAACATAAAAATAATTTCATTCACTAAAGTATTCATTTTGATGTTTGTAGATGGTTTTAAAGATGGAAAACGTGTTGACTTGCATCTAGAAACAGAAACTCCGCCCCCTTCCCGCGCTCATTCATTCATTTCTCTGTTCCAGAATGCCTATGTTCTGTACTACCTGGCTATCGTGGGTCACTCTTTGTCCATTTTCACCTTGGTGATTTCCCTGGGGATCTTCGTGTTCTTCAGGTAAGTATGTTTACAACACCTGCTTTTTATCTTCTTCTCTAAGTTACTGAAATAAGTGGCAAATTCTGTAAGAGTGGGGCTGGGGGAAGGTCTCCTGCAAGTCCTAAAAGACATGCACCCTTGGTAGTGATGAAGTAGCAAAAAAATGAAATACGTTTGAACCCTATCTTTGGGAGAACACGAGGATTCATTATCATTTTCAAAGGCAATATGCCTCCTTCCCCAAATAAGACAGGCCTGTGAACCCATGAGGACAGTATGTGGTAATATGGAAAGGTTCCATTTTCCCTGGCTGCAGTTTCATTAAGTACTGAGCAGAGGCTCCTCCATCTTCTCCTATCCCCACTCTGATATACAGAGGCCATGGCCACAGGTTCAAATGCACCCTGCCTAATTATGAGCTGTATCACAAGTGCATTTACCATGGCTGGTGAGGCCATGATAGCAGTTAATCACAGAGGAAGGCAAGTCTTGAGTCTCTCTTATGACCTTAACCCGCTTGACCAGAATTAAAGTTGGTGGAAGAAGATGGCTCCTTGTCCAGTGTTAATTCTTTGTCCTTGCCAACCTACTGCTTTTAGCCACACTTGTCTTCTAAGACACTGTGAGGAATAATATTCCCATGAGGGTTTTTATTCTAAGGTTGTGTCTATTAAACTTAATTGCATTATCTATGCAAAGTGATTAGACTGATATACATGCAGATTTTACAATAATGGAGAATTTTAAGTGTCGATTCCTTCTTCATCATGTATTTGACAGAGTAACATATGGCTACATTGTGATGTTTCTTAAATTTGGCATAATTTCTTTAAATCAAAGCATGTGGCACTACATTACCCTTTCATGAGAATTCTAATTTCTACACTAGAGCAGTATCTCCTTCCACTTAGACTTTTATACTCTCTTCCGGGCAAAATTTGGATTTTCTGTATTTTATTATAGAAAATTAGATTGATTAGGAAAAATCTTGATACTCTATTCTTCATTGTATGAATAGGGAGGGGCTAAATATCTGATAAATATCCATTTAGCTAAATGTATAACATGCATAAATATCTGATATGAAAATTCTATAGAATTCCCAACAGGCAGAAGAACTACTTATTTTGTTCATGCAGAAAACTCCCTTATCAGAATTTCCTATTGCTATTACACTAGCTGAGGTAATAGTCAGCAAACCCTGGAGCAACTTGGGTTTAAATAACCTATAGACATGGTCTGGCAATTGCCATCTGCTAGGATAACTAAAACCCCACAAGAATGAAATTCAGAGATATGTTAACCTATGTGAGAATAAGGCATAAAAAACACATCAGAGCATGTCTCTGCAAAACCCAACTCCAAAGATGTTTTTCTTTAGGCTTTATGTGTGAACAATTTCATCAGAAAGCAAAATGTGAGAAAATACACAAGAAACAACTTGAATACTTGAGGTATTTTGTCGTCTTTAGGTGAATGTAAACAGAAGCTTTTCAAATAACTGTACATTTAAATTAGAAACTAATATGTATGTTTGCATCACAGCAAGCCTTCCTGAAAATAAGGCTCCCACAACACAGCCCTTAGCTGATTTTCTAAATTATATTTACAAATGTAGGTTTGGAACAGACCACGCGTATATTCTTTATAAATGAACTGCAGTTCAATAAATTTGTTAGAAATGGAAGTAAATTAGGTGGGAATGATACAATATCTAGATTAGTGTCTGACACATAAAAAGTGTAATATGAGTCAGGTACAGTGGCACACATCTGTAATCCAGTGGCTCAGCAGGCTGAAGCAGGAGGATTTCAAGTTCAAAGCCAGCCTCAGCAATTTAGTGAGGCCTTGAGCAACTCAGTGAGACCGCCTCTAAATAAAATGTAAAAAAAGGGCTGGGGGTGGGGTTTAATGGTTAAACATCCCTGGGTTCAATACCCAGTACCAAAAAAAAAAAAAAAACAAAATATATGTTTGATATCATTATTATTGTTATCATCATAGTATTATTGGTAGTAATAATATTTGTGGTGGTATGATACAAAAGAGGAAGACAAACTCCTTCCTAAGCTCAAATTCCAGATAGTCCTCTATACTTAAAAGATGTAATTAAATGTACAGTCATTTATATATAGACTAATAGAATCTTAATTTGAATTTTGTTAAAATAGTATCATGATAGTACTAAAGAAAATGAACAAGGGGAGAATAATCAACTGTGTATACACCCTTAGCCCAACTATTATTTTTTCTTTATCCTCTTAATCTTTGTCCATATCATAGACAAGATTCTTATATTGCCTGGCTCAGTGATGCATACCTCTTATCCCAGCAACTTGGGATGTTGAGGCAGGAGAATCACAAGTTCAAGCCAAACCTCAGCAATTTAATGTCTCAAAATAAAACACATAAAGGGTTGGATATGTAGCTCAGTGATAAAGTACCCCTGGGTTCAATTCCCAGTACAAAAAATGACTAAGGAATACAAATACCAATTTGTAACTGAATAGCAAATAATTACATAAGTAAACAGACAATGAGCTCCTACCACAAATGGTTTAACAGAAGAAAGACTGATAAAGCAAAAAGACATCAGGTATTAATTGCTAGAATTAGAAGAGTATTTTCAATTATAATGATCAGAACACAGCAGAGTAATCACATAGCATGATTAATTTTGGAATGTCTGCTCATTTTTCAATGGCTCTTCACCATGGTGAATAAATACATCATCTTGACTCTCACACAACTTTGATTAAAAAGTCTGCTTCTAAAAGCCAACTTTTTAAGCTTTTTAAAAACAGAACAATAGAAAAAAAGAAAAATTCCATATTTGTAGCTGTGCAACTAATAAATGTAGTCAGGACTTTAAAGGTAAATGTCAAGGGAGCATCTCTTAGTATTTTATTTGTCTATTCACTTAAACAAGTTATGAGATGTGAAAGAGAAATCAACAAAGAAAATGAGAATGTTCTTTCAATTATCATTTCTGTATCAAACCACAGAGGATGAGTGTTTAAAAATGTGACACATGGTTGGGAGACTGAGGCAGGAAGATTGCCAAGTTCAAGACCAACCTCAGCAACTTAGTGAGAACTTGTTTCAAAAAATAAAGAGAACTATGGTTGTGGTTCAGTGGTAAAATGTCCTTGAGTTTAATCCCCATTATAGGAAGAAAAAAAAATACAACACAAGGACAAATTACATTATTTCCCTACTCCTGTTAACCCAGAGTAAAATGATGTGCTGTAATCCTTGAGAAAGTAGGGGGAAGATCATTTGTGAGGCACTGACTATGTTCTACTGTCTCTATTTTAAGAAACCATCAATCAACAACTTAAATCTTGGGAGGAAAAATAAGTATTATTAATTTATAATCTAAATCTAATAATACAGAGACATAAACTGAAATAACTGACTCTCCAGGGCAGCCACACAAGAGAAGAATGAGAAATGTAGGCCACAAATGTGGAGATGTCAAATATTCAAATCCAAAGTAATGAGATACAATTTTTATACTTGTTTTCAATGATCTCCTAAAAATGCCCAATTTGAAATTTTTAAATACATCTGTTTTCTTAAAATTGAAGTATGTTCCTGGCTTTTCTAATTTTTTCTTATATTTGCATTTTAAAAATAATAAAAGTGGTTGTGAAGTAGAAAGGAATTCTGATCTAACACTGGAATTTATCTATTAATTTGCAAATTTTTCCCAGGAATTTTTTTCAAATAATTAACATCACCCTAAAGATCTTTACTGTACTTTACAATCTAAGGGTTTATAATTTATTTTCTTAAATACCAGTGTTTATGTGAAACATGATCCATCATCAATCTCTTGCTTAATTCTGTATTCTTGGGGTATATTGCAAAATTTGAACAGTTAGTTGCATAAAACTTTCATGAAACCAAAATGAGAAGTTATGCAACTCCTCTTGGTGAACTAGTTCATTCATAATCATCCCATGAAATTTCCCTCTGACATCCTCAGAACTCTTGAAACACACCTTACAAGGTCTATCAAAAGGAGTAACCCTACAGGTGTCCTCAAACCAGCAGGCTAAGGAGGCCTGCAGAGAATTTAAAGTTACTGAATGTACAGGAGGCCATGGATCCGCAAATACTTCACTAAAATTCTTGTGCTGTTACTCAGAATGAGACCATTAAAGCATGCCCCTAATCTAATGTGATTTTATTCTTAATCTTCAGGAAAAAGGAAAAGGCAGAGGGGTTATGTAACCCTGAAACAAATAAAAATCATACTCCCTGTGCCATTGGAAAATTAACATAGAAATGTACCATCTTTGTTATTTTAAAAGAAGAAAACTAAACTTTTGTGCCTTCTACAATCTAGAGGAAACTGAGTTTCAGTGATTTAATTAATAAAAATGGCAACAACTTTCATAACTGTATGAAAGTTTAAATAACATTTGTCATGGTATAGAGGTGTTTTTAGTCCACCAGTTAAAGATAGAAAACAGCCACTCTAAGATGCTATTTGTTCTAGGACCTTTGTAGGGACAATAGGAGCAATAATAAGGAGATGAATGAAATATAAACATCAAGTTAGTTCAGTAAGACCTCTCACTATTAGATGACAATAGTGCATATCAACAATAGAACTAAGATGTAGACACCCTTAGGGAAAACTGATTTGGGAAAGTTACATAAGTGCACATTTGCCTGAGTTTGGTTCTTCACCATTTACAGCAGGTTTTCAATAAATTCACTTATTCCATAAGTGCTACTTACAATTTATCAATTTGACTTTCTGTGGAATACACTTAAATACTTACACAGTTCATGTGTTCTCTCAAGAAAAGCATAAACAGAAAGTTCATTAACAGCCATTGTGACTGATCAGTACGTATACCTTCTGGTTTTTAAATATTTTCAGTATTTACTACTCTTGCCCAAAAGGTTTTAGAAATATATATTGAAAGGCAGGGAGTGTCTTTACTGCATGGCAAAAAGCATAGGTAGTCAGGGAGGTCCAAAAAGGTGGCTTCCACTGGGGCATCCAGAAAGAACAATGGTTTCTCTACCACCAACTCAGTGTCTATTGCTCTTTCATTTCACATCTACATACTGGATGGAGAGACAAGTCTTTTATCTTGTGAGGTGTCCACCATTTTATGTCTCTGACTGCCTTCCTACTCCTCCAGAGAGAACACCAAATTGAAGGCACCGAGGACAGCCTGCTTTCTTCCAACTTGGGCACTACCATACTGGGGACAGTCAAGATAACTGTTGGTCATACCAATGCACATTGTTCACCCACAGAACAGTAGTAACAGGAAAAGAAGCAAGCATTATGATTAAAAGGGGAGTTCTTGATAAGAATTTTGTGCTGTATCTAAAAGTACAAAGTTCCTTATCAGGAAAGACATACATATGATCTGTTATGTTTTGATTTTTTTAGAGTCTTAATGTAATTATGCACTAGTACCCTCTTCTCTTGCCCTTAGTTATAATGCCCATTGTAAACAAAGTACAATAACTATGTAAAGGAAAACAAAGTCACACTGGAAGATATAATTTGGGCTTTTACCAATTATAGAAATGAAATTCCTATCTCATATTATCCCATGGACTAGTAAATCCATACAAACTTTTACTTGTTTCCTTATTTGCTGCTCCTTGTTTGCTTTGAATGTGACTATAATTACAGACTTATATAGGAGTGATACCAAAACTGATGTAAATAATCTGCAAAACTCAAGGCAAATATTAAATGCCTTCTCATACAGTTACAAGCTCTCAAAAAGTATACATGCATATGCAGATAGAGTACTAATAACTTAAAACAAATTCTTTGTGAAAGATTTATACCAGATAAACTACAATCATTAAAATGACTTTTTGATTTAGCCTTAAAATATGACATTTTGAGATTCGAAATCAAGTAAACTTATTTCTTCCTCATATTTGAAATGACACCACGGTTTAACCAAGACAGCAGATAATGGTGTCTTGTCCTCCCACTATTGGAGAATCTATAGTACTTGTTGTTCTCTGTCACTCAAATAACAAGCAATGTTCTGTCCATCGAAATGCCTATTTTTTTATCAGGGGAATATAGTATAACTAACATCAGGTTTACGCGATTTCTACTTAAAACACATCAGATCTGACAAGAAAATGCTGTCAGCTACTCTTATATCCACTCAAGCAGCAGGATTTTTGCATTAATAATTCTTATGTTAAATTTAATTAATCTTCTCCAGAGCCTATGCCTCTTCTTCAGAACACTTATCACAATAAGAGTAAATAAGCAACTATGTTGCATATAAGGTCCTTGAAGTCAGAGCTTTCTGTTTGTCCACTGATACATCCCCTGCCTCTACTAGAAGTTCTGGATCATATTAAGTACACAGTAATTCAATTATTAATTAATTTTGATAAACTTCAAGTATTGTTAACTCACTTCAAAAAGATGAATGTAAATGTCATTGAGTAATGTAATAAAAATTTTTAAACTCAATAAACAGAAATTATATTTGAACTTTTAAGAAACAAATTCATTATTAGACAGTCTCCCTTTAGAGGCTAGCAGTTTATCTAGTTTTAAACCATCATTTTCTCTATATTCTTAATGAGAAGCATGTATATGTTTTTAGATATGTATATGCACATAAATATGTATTTATACATATTTTCTATATATAAAATATTGCTTAAGTCAGCTTTTCTCACTGTTGTGATTAAAGACCCAACCAGAACAACTGTAGAGGAGAAAATGTTTATTTGATGGTTTACAGTTTCAGAGGTCTCAGTCCATAGACAGCCAGGTCCATTCCTCAAGGCTCAAGGTGAAACTGAACATCATGGTGGAAGAGTGTGGCAGAGGAAATTAGCTCATATCATCGTGATCAGAAAGCAGAGACTTCACTTTCCAGATATAAAATATATACCCCATAGCCACACCCCCAATTAACCACTTCCTCCAGCTACATCCCACTTGCCTCTCCATAACTGTCAGTTAATCCCATCAGGGATGAATTCACTGATTAGGTTAAGGCTATAGCCCATTCATTTCTCCTCCAAACCTCTTGCATTGTCTCACACGTGAGCTTTTGGGGGACACCACATCTAAACCATAATAAATCTTATATATACATATGAGCTAGTGTTAACAACAGGATGCTGTCCAACATTAGTTTAATAAAAAAAGAATTTTTTAAATGTTCAATATGATACAAAGTATGAGATTGAAATCATCTAGCATTTAATAGAATTCTTTGATGTACTGAAAAAAATTGCTTAGTGGTCACAGTTCAAGCAAAATTGTTCTGATATATTTTTAATTAAGAAATGAGTCTTAAGTCCAATGATGCATTGGTGTTCTACGAAACAATTTCCTTGGACACTTTCATGATAGTGGGAGGAAAAGAGAAAATAATAGGCAATAAAAAAATAAGTGCTGTATCAGGAGGTGATGAGTGTTAAGAAGAAAAATAGAGCAGGGACACAAGGGTGAGAGGAAGCTGCAGGTAGAGAAGATATCTTTTGTTCAGGGAACTCTGGTTTCCACAGAGAATGTAGCTAATGAAGTCCCTTAAGCCAATGCTATGCATCAACAGATTATTGAACTCTACCCAATCTAAAGAAAACCAGGCCTAGGAGCAGTAGACCTTCCTCCTGCTTTTTGATCTAGACAATGTCAGTTGTCGTGGGCTAAGCCAGACTGAATGCCATAAGGAAACCACAGGTATTTACTTCCTAATGAGAGGAATTATTAAATGCAATTATGACTATGTGGAAGGTGGTGAGCCACAAGTTCAACAGCACGGACTCCAACAATTGTAAGGTGGAAGAGTTTACGTTGTAGAAATCTGGGCAATGTTTCGCATAATTATTTTTTTTTCTTTTGAAAGCCTTAAATTTGCAACCTGCCTTTAGCACTATTGTAAAACCAAGTAAGTTTGGTTTAATTTAACAGGATTCTTTGCTGACAAATAAAGTAATCCATTGTAGTGTGTGGGTATGGGTAAGTGCTAAACCATGCACTGCCTTCTGGACATAAAGTTCTATATTCTAATACTGCCCAATAAGTTACAATAAACTATTATTTATTAACTACTAATATGTGTGCTTCCTGAAAAGGTGAAAAGTGTAGCTACCGTCATCCAAATGTGCTCTCACAGAGATCCTTATTACTTACACTTACTTTAGACTACAGATAATTGACAATTCACTATCCTTTGAATTGTGAATATAGGAAAGCATTGTAAGTAAATCCAGACCATTCTCGTATTTCATCTTTCCCAGGATTTCTTTTTCAAAAGAAGACTTTATTCCATGAAGTTGTTGTAGGAGTAGCTATTCTGAATAACCGCAGGTTTTAAAGTGAATATATTATACTAATATTTTTGGATGAAATATGATAGATAAAGGATTTCTATTTAACTACAGTTCTCATTCCAATTTTCTTTCTACCATGACACAGGCTGTCTTCATGGCATCCAAAAAGTGAAAAAGGACATTCGAAGTAATGCTTGATTATGTGAACTTTCACATCAGGACACATGTACAAGTTTATGAAGTGGGGGAGAAAGGAATAATAGAATCCAACCAGTTGCTTAGTACTCATAAGGTGGGAAAGTGACTATGTGACGAAGCAGCAGCACTCAGATAGGTCTGATCATATCTGAAGCACAATATGCCTCACAAGGAGATCAAATTTAAGCCCATTTAGAATTCTCTGCCTGTGTCTGAGCTCCACCAGCAGGATAGTGTGGAAAGCAGGAACCACAGTGAGGATTCCACATTGAGATCTGGGAAGATACCAAAAGACATAGTGGAAGGAAAAGATGGTGGGAGACTTGAAGTTGTGTATGAAATGGCTCCAGGACATGCATCTTGTCCCTTGTCTTGGGCATCCTTGCTTCTGACTTCTTGCTCTATGACCCCATTTGCCACCTATATTTGGCCTTGTTACAACAAACAGTAGACTTTTCATTTGAAGCACACTCCAAATCCTGATGGTTTCTCTTCTAAGAACCCTTCTTTTAATTATTTCTCCAAAATTACCATAATCAAAAGTGATTACTTTTACTCTTTCAGTTATTGTAGGAAGTTATTGTTTTTAAAAGTTTTTTAAAAATAAGGCAAAAACATAATAATTAGTTTTGAGGATGGAATCCACCTCATTTACTTCTATACATCCTCTTGTCTGTTGCTAAAGAAATATGAAAAATATTATCGAGTATTTTTCAAGGACTTTAACATTTGGACCCCAGTTAATACTTGATGTTACTTTTTCTTTAGGAGCCTCGGCTGTCAACGGGTGACTCTGCACAAGAACATGTTTCTGACTTACATTCTGAATTCCATGATTATCATCATCCACCTGGTTGAAGTTGTGCCCAATGGAGATCTGGTGCGAAGGGACCCGGTAAGCTCTGCATGATTTTGTTTTTAATTTTATTTTAAAGAATCTAGTACCTGTAAATAGTGACGATGATGTTAATGCTATTTACATCTGCAATCATATTTACATCTTGAGCTAAAGGTTGCCTTAGCAAAGCATTATCAGTTCTATGTATTTCTTGGAAATCATTGTTACATGCTATAGTAAAGGACTGGAATCATTGAATCACAAGCAATCGAGAATCATATGATAAGGCTGTTGTACGAGGGCTTGGGTCAGTCACCTCAACACTATGCATTTACTCAAATGAGTCATATAAATATGTTCTATGTCTGCATGCTTTGACATAAGAGAATTAAAAAAAATTAGGGGCAAAAGAGTACATCCATGAAACTCACGCCCATAAACACCACCACAACAATCAAATCTGGTGAGTGTCCTTCTTCTATGAAAGTATAAACAACCGTTTACTTTCCAGAAATTTTTTATCAGCTCAGTGCTTAAAATTGTATAATCACTGTTTCTATTATTTAATAATCATTTGATCCTTAGTAAATACTTTCATCTTGAAAAATCCACAGATGCTCTTCTGCATCTCCTGCCTTTCTCAATTTCAATCAAAAATCTTTTTCTTACTCATTAATGGCCTACATTTTAATTGGTCAATTCAAAACAATTTAATGATGTGATGATTTCTTCCATTGCATATGAAATTGCCAATATTTGATCATTTTTATTCTGTAAAATTGATCTATGTTTCATCCCAATTCAAATTTGGGGACAATACACTGGGAACTGTTACCTCGCCTAGGCCTGAGCAGACAATGGAGGGAAAGAGGAAGGAAGCTAAGGACAGAGAAGTGATATGCTTGAGGGATGATCTTCAGAAACTCAAGATTTCTGCCTCTAAACACAGCCAGCTGTAGAAGCCCCCCAACAGGGACAAGGGAGTGAACACCTACTCTCACCTCCCTGTCTCTACTAAGGGTTCTATTAATTGAGCTTAACCAGAAACCAGAGAGCAAGGAAGCCCTAGTGGAGGCATCCAGATCCATATCTCTGGACCCAGGACTGTGGGAGGGGTGGAGAGTGCATCTGGAAATTCAAATAGAAGCTCTCACCACACAGTGAATGGCCAAGGGATATTTTCAGTTTTGTTTCCCTGCTTAACTGTGTTATGCAAGCATCTGTAGATAGCCTCATCTTTCAAAACTGGCATTTGACAGTTCTGCCAACCCAATGACAAAAATGCGTGAAATCTGCCCAGAGCATGCATCCTGCTTGACAGTGGCATGGCATGGGAAAGCAGCTTAATTTGTCTTCTAATGGAGCCTCAGTGTTAATAATTTTTGCAGCGTGAATATATCCAGAAAAACATTATGATTCATCTTTTAAAACCTTGACATCTGTTATCAGAGACAAAGTCCTGTCTTACCTGAATAATAATATGACCAAATGGGTTTATTTTGATGAGTTTTCTTGATTTAAATAAAATTTATCTCACTTAATTTTATCCTCACAAGACCTCAATGAGAAAGATATTATCCCTATTTTTAAAGCTGGGAAATTGAGGCTCAGTGAAGGTAAGTATCCCCCATACTGTGAGTACTTAGAAATGGGATTCAAACATGGACCTATCTCACACAAACCCATCTCTCTTCACACCACAGCCTTCATTTGTTTCCTTAGAAGATACCTGTGCTTAAAGAAATGGGCTCAGCCATTCCAAAGCAATGACTGTCAACAATTGGACTGGCACACCGTAGTTAGTGAAGCTGACCCCAGCCAAATTCAAACTAATGTAGAAGCAATTTTCTAAGCAAAGAAGAGTCAACTGTTTGGCTTTCCATTTTGCACTAAGGTTGGAAACACTGAAAAAGTTACCACCTGTGAGAAGTAGGCCAGGCAATGGCACTTTGGTTATTAAATCCTCACACATTGGCCAAAGCAGTGCTCAAATTATGAAGTATTATAAATTCACAGGTAGACCCTCTCCTGTCTCTCTCACACTGATAACTCTTAACCCCAGGCAACTTGCCACCCACTGTGAGATCTTGCTAAACCTTTTATCATTTTGCAATAGTCTAAATTCAGGTTCTTTCTGACTTCACTACTAACCTATAGAAACTTTATCCTTCAAATGAGAATAACAGAAACTACCCTGCTTAGTTTCAAGGAATTGTCCTGGAATCCCAAAAAAGCATAAAGCTTTTTAAAATTTCCAAGGTCATCATACAGGAAGCAATTAGTTGCTCATAAGTTTTCTGTTAACCCCTGCCTTATAGCTAAGTCCCCTCATCTCTGTACTTGGCTTTTCCAACAGATTTATTGCTCTATTGATCTTTTTTTAAAAATATTCCTTAGTTGTCAATGGATCTTTTATTTATTTATATGTGGTGCTGAGTATCAAACCCAGGGCCTCAACACATGCCAGGCAAGCACTATACCACTGAGCCACAACTCCAGCTCCTACTCTATTGATCTTAATGGTCTTATTCGTTGTCTTTGCTAGATGTGTTCACTGCCATAGGATGTTTTAGGGCAGACACACTTAGGTACTCTGCTAGTATCAGTACATAAGTTCCTTTCTAGCCACCACTCAGTTCTGCCCTACAGCCCCTCTGATGCCTAGAATCTCTAATAAAGCCTGTAAACTGGTGTCTAGGGACCCAACCCTGCTGCTATGCAGCTGATATCCTAGAAGAATGAGTGTGAGCTTAGAAGAGCCAGAGAAATTAAAAGAAAGTGTTTTTCAGGGATGGATGTGTGTGGCTAATTCTCCCATATGCATTCTCAAAGTGCAGTTGAGAAAAAGGAAAGAAGTTTTTCTTTATGACCTGATACACTTTTTTCTCCAATCTGTAAGTTTTTAACCTAACAAACTTGCTAATTTTTAACTGCACAAGAGCAAGCTTCCTAGGGAAAAACTACAAAACACTTCAAAGACAGGATTTCATCCAGTCAATCAAGTATTCTTTGAACACCCAAACTCAAATCTTAATATTCAGACCAAACTGACCTCTTACTATTTTGGGAAAAGACCTATTCATGACATTCCCTTCACAGTCCTTAGGAATGAATCCAACTGTAGAGACAGTCCCATGTGTCTTGCAACCACACAAGTGGGATTCAGATATATTTTTACCTGTTCTGAAGGCTGCTTTCTTTTTTTTTAAATATATCATGGAAAACAAAGGATCAAAAATCTAGATAGCTTTCTCTGTACACCTACAAGAGGAACTCCTTTCCACTGAGGCTAGACAAAATGAGAATGGGTCACCAATCAGAACTCACTTATGTGGTAAATGGAGTGATGTCATGATGTGAGAATACACTGTGCCCTATTTCACATTCCCAAATGTTAATTTCTTCCATCAGACAAAATATGAAGACACACGGTTCTCACCAAATACATGTGAATAATGTAGGTTAAAACCAACTGACTAAATTGGGTATGTGAAAATTAATTCATGCCTGTGAAATATGAAGCATACGCTTGACCCAGGAGGAAAAATAACTAGTTGTAAAAAATTACTAGTTTTTTTAGTACTTTCTCTATTTGAACATAGTCATTATTTTCAATCAAAAATTTTGTTGACTCTCTTATCTACCTTCCATTTATAAACAACACAGAACACCTCTCTCTAGGCAAGCAAAATTAGTTCAAGAAAAGGTAGGAAAGACTCCTAAGTAGAACTGTTTTGTGTGTCGTTCATCCTTGAAACTGTTTCTGCAATTTCTCTGAGAGAGATGCATAGTGAAACTTCTGTTGTCTCACCTTGAAAATACATATCCTAGCATAAATGCATTCAAATAAGCTCAATTTCTTGAGTCTTTTCCCATCCAGAAGTTTAAGTGCATTGAAGTTGAAGCAATGAATTTGGGTATCAAGAAAGAAGAAATTTCCTTGCTGTGATAAACTTGAATATAAAAAATAAACAAGAACTAGGAAAAACTTAACAGCTCTTCTCAAGCCCTATCTTTCTTAGGAGAAAATTTCTTCACTTCTAAAGAGTCAGATGTAAGAGCATCCAGAGACTGAGAATCCAGTCATCAACATTAAGTCACATACTGAACCATGTTTAAAATTACTTTAAATTAATGTTTTGAAATATTACATTTTTCTTGAAAAACTGGCAATCCAGAAAACATTTGATTAAGGTTCTCCCTAACCAAGAAAAATAAAAACAAGAAGAAAACACAGGAGAAAGTAAATATGTAAATAAATAAAACAGAAATTTTTAGAAAAAGGAAAGTTATTGGACATTTTCAGTCTACAAATATTCATTGAAATTGCAACTAACATGAAAACTATAACCACAGTCATAAATTAAAGAAAAGAACATTCATCAGCAAACCTTCTGTGATTTAGCCCTTTATCTCCTTTAAAGGAAAACAAAGTACTTAACTTTTAAAGTCATTTTCTTTCCTAAGCAAAAGAAAGGCAGAGATATGGGTTATTTTTTCCTATTAACCCTATTCCCAGGTCACTGAATCAATAGTTAAGAGGCACAAAAATTTCTCTACCCAATACCAAAGTGAATATATTTAAAAGAAAGTGATTTCTTGAAGAGGGAGGCTGCCTCATCCCAAATGTTGCACTTCTTCTATAAGAGTTTTATTTTGTTGAGGCAAAATAAGAAGAAAAGAAAGAAAAAGGAGTGTCCTCATCCCTCAGGTGGGAATCCCTGCAGGGTTGAGCTTCCTTCTGCATCAAAGTGGTCAGTTTCTTCTCTCAGAAGTCTTTGTTTAGGCATATTCTCTCCTGTCTGGCCAAGGATCAGAATCTTTTTCCTTCAAATTCTTCTATTTTATTTTTTTGAGTTAAACTCAAAATAACTCATGGCATAAATAAGGACTGAATAGATCCTCAGTTTATTGAGTGATGTGAAAATTGCCCATTGTCATTTATGTCATTTGAGTATTTCATTTCCATAATATCTAAAATTTCATTTTCTTGTTCCATCTATTCATTTGATGATCTTCATGTAGAGTCAGGATGCAGAATTAAAAGCATTGTTCTTGCTGCATCTAAAGGAAGCTGGCAGGATACTTGTCATTTTCTAGAAATAAATGTCTCTCTGAATTTTTTATCTGGGTAGGAGAAGGACAATACAAGAAGATTAGTTTTTCCTGGGAACCTGAGCACTTTGTACCTCAAAAACTGAAACAATTGAATTACATTTTCTGTAGCTTCTTGTATAAATAAAGTCAAATGAGTTCCAAGTTCTGAAAAACAACATGCATTTCTTCTAACCTCATTTGTGCAGGACAGTTGAACATCAGACAATGCCATACCTTTATCCTAGGTCATCACAGGAAGATCAGGTTGGAAAGAGTGCCTAGAACTGAAGTCCTAGAGTTGATGAATTCCAGGGTGGAAACTAAACATCCCTGCCTGGACCAAGGGAGGCTAGTGGAAGGGAGAGCAGATAAGTGTAGGTGAGGCAACCAAGATGGCCGTGCTTCTGAGAAGAGAACTCAGTAGCAGATAACACTAGATTGGCATTATCTATTTTAGTAGCCTATGAAGGGAGAAATTGGACTGAGAATAAGAGTGTTTGATTGACTTGGGGACACAGTGGGAAGAATAATACCAAGACATGGAAGTGAAATAAGGTATTCTACTCTGCCGTTAATTCTTCTTCACTTTACTTACATGTCAAAACCAATAATGATTCTCCAATTTTATAGTGAAAATTGTTTTATTTAAATTTTGCTATGTGATTACTCTACCATCATAGTTCTCACATAATGTTGCAGAATATATTTTCCAGTGGCACATTATCCAAAATTGATTTAAAACAAAATGATGATGGCTGAGTAGCTCTTACCTAACAAAATCTCTCAGAGCTTAGGTCTATGATAGACCTAAAAAGTGAAGAGAATAAAAAGTGAGGAAAATAAATCTCAGTCAGAGAAGAGAGTCTAGAATCTGTGTATTTACTTAAGTTCAGACTTTGGCTGGCCCCACAGCCTTGTGTGTGCAAAGGAATCCAGATCATAGCTAAGTCTAAACTACCTGAACTGAGATTTACATTACCAACTGCACAAGAAATAAGCACTTTGGATTTATCCAAATTAAGTTCCTACTAAAACAAACAACAGGAAAAAAACTTCAAGGAACATAACAGAATCCAGAGTCTATAACATAACATTTACAGGATCCAGAGTACAATTCAAAATTACCAGACATAAAAAAAAATTCTTAGAAAATGGTACCCATCACAAGAGAAAATACAATTGAGATAGACCCTGTGTTGGCCCAGATGTTAAAAATTAGCAGACAGAAATTTGAAAGTAGCTTACCTTAACTATACTGAAGGTTGTAAATGAATGAAAAGATAGGACATCTTGGCCAAAAAGTAGAAATCACTAAAAAAGAACTACCTGGAAATTCTAGAACCAAAAATTAGAGCAACTGAAAATGAAAATTAAATTAAACTAAAAATGATGGAATTTGAAGAATGGAGAATAAAGAGGGGGTGAATAGAGGCTCAGGGACTTGTGGGGCAGTGTTTAAAAATCCAAAATACAAACACTTGAGACTCCATGAGGAGAAAGTAAAGAATAACCTAGAGAGGGCTTGACAAGCACTTGGATCCCAATATAGAAAACAAAGCTCCCATAGGAAAACAAAAACAAGAACATCAACTGGGCTCACCGTGGGCTCCCATAAGACCTCTCCTTGTTATTATCAAGGAGGCATCAGCAACACCAACGGATTAATGAACTTCAGGAGCAGCATTAAAAATTCCAGGATTATTTTAACTCATTGACCACAGGGGAGAAAAGAGTCATAAAAGTCACTTGACAAATATTTGGATGTTTTCTATAATTATGAGTCTCAGATGGACTGCAGGAAAATGAACCTGTCTAGCCTAGAAAAGTCTCCATAATGAACTTGGCTTCCATTGGCCTATGTTGCTATAATATCTGTATATAATATCTGTTGTATAATATCTATATTTACTGTAATATCTGTAGACACTGTAATATTTGTGGATACATAGAGGTGGCACATGTTGGCAGATGCTTGGGGAAACTGCCTTGTAAACTAGATGTGCACACTTTGGCTCATATTTGCATTTACCCTCTGTTCACATCAGATCTTTACCTGTGTCTTCCACTGAGTGTCTTCATTTCTTCCTAACAGGTGAGCTGCAAGATTTTGCACTTCTTCCACCAGTACATGATGGCCTGCAACTATTTCTGGATGCTCTGCGAAGGGATCTATCTCCATACCCTCATTGTGGTGGCTGTGTTCACCGAGGAACAACGTCTGCGCTGGTATTACCTCTTGGGCTGGGGTATGTATTTCCTCCAGCTGAATTTTAAGCCAATTTGAGTTGTGTTTATATGTATACAGTTTTCTAGCCTTTGTCTCAGAGACTTATAAATAGAAGGAAAGTGTTCCCATGTGCTTTTACAATGAACACATAGAATTTTTTAATCTCTCTGAAAAGAAGATTCCTCCAGAGAGAGGATTATTCTTACCCTCACCATCTTGGGTGGGAGGAATAGGTTGCTACAGATCTTGGGGCCTACTGGAAGAAAAAAGAAAAAAATAAAAAACTGCATGAAAGAAAGAATAATGGCTGAAAGAAGTTGAAGAAACCAAGGAGTTAGAGATGTGTAGTCCATACCCCTCTAGATTAAGAAGGAGACACACTCTCCCTTCTATGACATGAGCAGATAGGATTCAGTTTCCATATGCCTCTTTTGCTAATTCTAAAATATGTATTTCAGAATAAATGCAGAAAATGAGTTTTTGTTTCTGAACTCAAATGGGGAATGGTATGTTAGGGCTGCTGTGAACAGCACAATCATATTTTGAGTGAACAGTCCAACTTAAAATTATTTCAGGCCAAACATTTAATCAGTGGTCATATTGAATTATATGCTTCATGAGTTTAGAAGCTGAGGTTATTCATAGGTAAAAAATATTTTGAGACCTTCTCTTTTTGCATATAATTCACAGAAAATAAAACTGTGTGGGTTTAATCCTCTCCAGAGATGCATTTCTTAATCTGATGATAATAACAAAATCTTTTTCTACAGATGTTTCAATCAAATCAAACTGTTTTCTATTGCACATAGGTATAACTCAGTAAAAACAAAATCTTTTTCAAGGAAAATCACAACTTTAGATTTCATTTATAAAATGAAATTTATTTTTTAAAGATGTGATTTGGCCGACCGTGTCACCAGTAGCTATCTCCATAGTTCTATTTATATTCACAGGTGTTTCTTACTAGTACTTGGAGTTTAGTGAAGGAAGTGACACAGCTGCCTCCGCCATGGTCCTGGGGAGGGTCTACATTGGCTTCTTGGGAGGATTTTTATTAAAAGGAAATAGGGTCAATGTACATTATATAAACAGACAGAAAAATGAAAAGCCTAGAAGAAATAATGTGACTATCAAGTAAGGCTTTACAAACAATCAGACTACTGTTGCCAGACACTGTCCCAAGTCACATCCCTCCAGCGTGACCCAGCTCCTGTCCATGTGAGAGCCTAGACTCAGTTAACAGTCATCGACGAAATCATCATCATTAAGGTTCTTACGAACAATGGTAATAATAATCATAGAGCACATTAAAATGCCCCCACTGTACACGGCAATTTGTGAAAAGCTTTTAATTATCTGGAAGCTCCTAACCAAACTCTCTGAAAGTGCATGTTGTTCTAACCAGGAGATTTTTACCTGCCTTGACCAAAGACAATTTGTGCACAAACATCAGGTAAGTACCTTGACAAACACACTAAATTTGCTGCTGTTTTTTGCAAGTATACGACCATTTTCCATATAACTAGAGTTACTGCGTATGGCCAGGAAACCAAGTGTGATTTGTACTTTTTACATTTTTAGGGTTCCCACTGGTGCCAACCACCATCCATGCGATTACCAGGGCCCTGTACTTCAATGACAAGTAAGTATTCAGGTGGTTTTCAGTTAATAAATACATAAAGAAAACGCATTTGGGTTCATGTGTTCCCTCCCTTTTCTTTAGCTGCTGGCTGAGCGTGGAAACCCATCTGCTTTACATCATCCATGGTCCTGTGATGGCGGCATTGGTGGTAAGAATTGGTTTTGAATCCATCATTAACAGTGCTATCTCTTTGTTGGGATTTTTGTGAACATACTTCTATGTAGCCTAGATATTATAACTTGAAAATAATATACTTAATTACATTTTAGAATGAGGAAAACAATTTCGTTCTTCCAAAAAAAGTTTTATTTATGGGGGAGGAGTTACCCTAAGCTCATGTTCATGCACACCATAACAGCAGTGTAGCTGTATTTTCTAAGAATTCTACACCTAGACAGTCAGTTGGATATACAGACTGAAAAAATATTGAACATATGTTTAGTAATTATATATGTGAATATGAAGACATCGCAACCAAACACAAAATATAAATTCTAGGTAAATTGCAGTTTTACATGTGAAAAGCCAAACAATGGCTTCTAGAAGACACCTTAGGTGAATATCTTAATAAGCTTGAAGTAAGAAAAGAATTCCAAAGCAAGATACACAAAGTACTAAGGAAGAGATTGATGAGTTGACGACGTTTAACTAGGCTGATATTTAGAGAGTGAAAAGACAAATCTTCGAATTCAAGAAGAGAGTTGGAATATTCCAAATAAAAATCAGTAAATTTATAAAAAAGTGCTCAACTCACAAATCCTCAGAGAAATGCAGATTAAAATGAGGATGAAATAAAACTATACCCCCATCATAACTGCTGTTAGAAAGCTGAGCATACCAAGAAGAGCCAGGGTGACAAACAGTGGAACTCTAGTATACTCCTGCAGGGAATGTAAAATAAAACCATCACTTTGGAACCCCAGTTTGGCAGTTTCTTGTAGAGTTAAACACATGCTTACCATTTGAATAGGTAATTCTACTACTGAGTGTCTAGTCAAAAGATATGAAAACATCTGTCCACACGAAGACTCAAATTCGAATGTTCATAGCATCTTTATTCATGATAATCAGAAAGCAGGAACAACTCCAATTTCCATCAACAGGAAAGTGAACAAACAAATCATGCACACTCTTCACAGAATAGAGTAGTTATATGAAGCATGGAATGATAATATACACAACATAGACAAATCTTAAAGGTAGTATGTTAAACCAAAGGGCCCAGACACAAAAAAGGACACACCATCTGATATTCCATTCCACAGTAACAGAAATCAGTGTTTGCTTGAGGTGGAGCTGGGAGAGAACTTTCTGGGGTGATGGGAATGCTCTCTGTCTCTGGAGTGGCTGTCACACAGGTGCACACAATTGTCTAAACTTCTCAAATATTTGCTTAAAACCTGCACTTTATTTAATTCCAGTTATAATTCAGTGCAGTTATTTTCTTTAAAATGCTGCTTATAAAAGAGCATCTCTGGTACATACAGACTTTATAGATACATTTTTCAGTCCTCACTTCACTTTCCGTTAAGTAGAAATGACCAACGGAGACATCTTGATAAAGAAAAGACAAAATGTCGAGGTCTCGCCATGATGTGGTACCATGATGTGCTGTGACATGAGGATAGCAACACATCCAGTGTTGTCAGCAAACCCCCTGTGTACAGGTTATAAAATCTAAATAAGGAATGAGCAGCCTCATTGGAGTTGAACTTCCTGTATTTACATATACAGGGGAAATATTTTCTTATTTAAGGAAAAAATAGAAGAGAAAATGAATACAGATCTGAAAAGAGTCTGGTTACCATATTTGGAGTTTCAGGAATGCTGGGCTAATTGTGCAGTCTCTTCTGCGCTGTGTGAGTGACATCTGCTCTTCACGCTGGGTACTTGAGAACTGAGGACAATAGACATCTTTAAGTGGTACCTGTCGACATGATTTGCTCATGATATCGTATCTCTGCAGGTCAACTTCTTCTTTTTGCTCAACATCGTCCGGGTGCTTGTGACCAAGATGCGGGAGAACCATGAGGCGGAATCCCACATGTACCTGAAGGCTGTGAAGGCTACTATGATCCTTGTGCCCCTGCTTGGAATCCAGTTTGTCGTCTTTCCCTGGAGGCCCTCCAACAAGATGCTTGGGAAGATCTACGATTACCTCATGCACTCTCTGATTCACTTCCAGGTAAGGCAGCCAGCAGCGTATTTATTCAGTGACCTGTTCAGCTGACTGATCTATTGAACTCTAAAGCCCATAATTTCAATGCAACCGGCCAGCCAAAATTCTGAAGGAAATCAGGTTGTTGTTTTTTAAGGCACTTGTTTCCACTGTCTATGCCTGCTTTCCTGTCACCTTCAGAACCCAAAAGTGGTTCCACCCAGGCAGCTGGTCACTCACACATAATTGTCAGACCTTCCTTTAATAAATAAATGTTGACTCTGCTCTGGGGCAATGAGGAGCAATGAATTTGCACAGAACTGCCCATGCCTCCTGCCCTTTGACCTTCCATGTGTGAAGCAATGTCAGGAATCCATCCTTGAGAGTTCACTGGCTGTACAGGAAAGTTGTGTTCAGGGGTCTCCTCTTGTAGGAGCTAATGGAACTGGCTCAGGGGCTGTCCTGAGCTGTCTAGAGTCTGCAACAATGAAAGAATGGCTGCTGCCCAGATCCACAATTCCATTGAAGGTATACTGCTAGGTATTTTTAGGTATTTTGAGAACAAGGTAGGGTATGGGGGATCCTCAGGAAAAAGAGATTCTATTTAAATTAATTTTATTTTCTACTGCCAAGGTTTAATGTGAAAAAGAGTCCAAAATTTATTGTGATAAAAGAAAGCTTGGGCTGTAATTAAATCTTGGACACAAGGAATCTTCTGAGCAGTTTCTAGGACCCTAGAGATTACCTCATCCATGTCCTGATTGGAGAGATGAACTTGGGTGTGGGTACCATGACAATTGTAGGACATAGGTAGACAGCCATGCACTGTGACACTGATGTTTATAAAAGCCTTCTCTACTGAACCCGATGACCTCAGTCTCAAAAGGTCTTTTCAGATCCACTTTAATCCACATATTATGCTAAAAAATCTCCAAGTTAAACAGAGAAGTATATTAACCAGATTTACTAGAGCTGTCCTAGTTGCCATGTGATAGAATCCCAACAAGAATAAATGCATTTCTAATAAAATATTCTTGTTATATAGCACTGAATGAGTGGTAGATAATTATTTTCCTTACCTTTATACTTAATCAAGCTTTGACATGCTATTGCAATAGGAAAATTATCCCCCAAGACAATCTGTTATATTGATATAAGTATATTTATATTGATCGACAACATAGTGCACACAAAAATAACTTCAACTCTATTTTCCCTTCTCTTTTTTAGGGATTCTTTGTGGCGACTATCTACTGCTTCTGCAACAATGAGGTAAGTCTGCTTTCATTTCATATAATACTATTGCCTGTTTAAGAAAGTCAGTATTTTATGGTGTCCAAAGGGCCTCCATACACATTTCATTTGATCTATGGTTGACCTCAGCAGCTTTCATAATTAGCAGGACTGTGTTTTTTCCATATCTTTAAGCTGAATCTTACTTATGGATGTGTGATACAGTTGCAGGTAGGCTCCAAACATGCAGCTAAGTTCTCGTCTCCTAGGGTTGCCTCCTGAGCTGGTCAGCACCCCCAGCAGTAATAGTGAGAACCATTCTGGGTTCCCACAGAGAATAAAAGGAAAGTCCCTATTCCTTCTTGGAAGCCCCAGGCCCTTGCTATACAAAACCAGCCTCCAGTCAGATTATACAGTCTGCTACCCTGTTTTTCCAATTGCTTGGTGCAACTATTGGACCACTACTCAGCATTTTAAAATCACCTTGAAGTTAAAACACAAAAAGGATCTCCAAAAAAAATGGTCTATATATTGAACGTTTTTATCAGGGGAACCTAACAGATAAAAACCCCATGTGGCCAGGGTTTTTTAACCAGAGTACTCTTTCTTCCAACAATATCTTACCTGGGACTCTCATTTATAATATATAAAAAAGGAGCTGCTATAAACCCAGAAGTTCTTCCAAAGAACTCACAGGTTTTCAGGGAACATGCTTTTAAAACTTCCTTATTTTTCAGGTGAGATGTCTAAGCTCCAGAAAGATCATGTGATTTGCCCAATACATAAACATAGTTGTGGTGATAGCCAGGACTGGAGCCCAGATTTTCTGTTTCCCAATTAAATTGACTAAATTTCAATAAATTATCTGTATCTACGATTCCTCTCTAGAGTTTTGCAAAAGTGGAATATGCTTTCTATAGAACAACGAAACTTTTTTTTTTTTTTTTTTTTTGGTGGGGGTGTACCAGGGATTGAACTCAGGGGCACTCAACTACTGAAGCACATCCCAGCCCTATTTTGTATTGTATTTAGAGACAGGGTCTCACTGAGTTGCTTAGCATCTCACCATTGCTGAGGCTGGCTTTGAACTCATGATCCTCCTGCCTCTGCCTCCCTGTCCACTAGGATTACAGGTGTGCACCACCATACCTGGCTCCCACAAAGCTTTCAGTGCAAAAGTATTTTAGATCATTTAAATTAATTCCTATCAAGAACAATTTTATGCAAGACAAATCACACTTTAAAATATCAGCATTATTTTCCTGTTAGTAATTAGAAACATTTTCTAACCATTATTAGTTGATACTTATTTTTCTCTATTTCCTTCATTAAATGACATTTAATGAGCACCTAAAATATTTTCCTGCTCTGTGATGTTACCTATCTCCAACCTCAACATGACCAGGTTTTTGTTATTATCTTTTTATTGGTAGATTTTATTACTTCCTCCCATCATCCTTTCATCCAAGAGCTCATCACATCATTCAACAGAAATATATTGTGCGTTTACTACTGCTAGGAGCATGACAAGGGGCTAGATAGAATCGAGACATCCATTTGTTACCAACTTCTTTCTTTTTTCTTTTTAGGAATAGCAAAAACTAATAAATGAGTAGAACTTGAATTGTCCCATGTACAGCACTAAGCTAGTGAATACTCTGTGAATGAATACCTATGTCTTTTAAGTTATTTCAGTTGACATGCAAAATAAAATTTTTTCATCTAAAACAATATCAAAATAGGGCTAATATAAAAACCAGATCCAGGAGAGGAATGTCTTGTAAAGCACAAGAGGATTGCATGCATTTGTAAAAATACTGCAATATTTATTGTGTCTTAACTATGATGCTGTCTTTGGGGGTGTCAGGCATAGGAAGTAAACCCAGGGGCACTCCACACAATTGAAATGTCTCGCATTCATTTGAGTATGTTATCTGTTTTCTGAAGTAAAGAAACCATATCCATTTTCATTAAGATCCCGTTACTGGAGGAAAGTGCAAGTGTGACATTTCTAATAATACAGAAATCATGTACTGTGCCAAATGTAATATCACAACCCCATGGATTTCAGGCATCTGGGTCTCAGTTGGGCATTCTGTGTACATATCACCTTACAACACTGAATACAGGCAGGGCACTCACATATGCCAGAAGTTATTTCCAGCTGCCTCTGAGAGAGAGAGCTCTGATGGAACTCTGCCTGGCTGAATATTGAGTTTTAACAGAGATAGAGGGGGGCTAATAAGTCATTTGTACTACAGGGAGATGTAAATTTTAATTTTGATTTATTGTCAGTATGTGTTCAGTGATTGCTCTTATGGAAATGGATCATGTGGTGGGTTCATAGGCAGATGAGAAACAAGGAAGAAATTTGGAGAAGTAAAGTAATAGAAATCAGGACATGTCCACAAGAGCATACTATGTATCAAGCATTTCCTACAATTCTTCCAAGTGAGAACATTAATTATCCAAACATATTAATAAATTATCAGGTATTAAGGGACCTCAAAAAAGATGACTGCAACTAGGAAGATGGACAATTTGTTTCCAAGGAGTACTTAGAATGGACACACTAGATTTTTCTTCCTTTTTCATATTTTTAGCTATTGCCCATGAGTTGTGGATAAAAGTTTGTAGATCAAGAAGCATGATCAGAAGAACCTCACTTTAACAATCACAACTTGAAATATGTGATAACTAAAACATTTGCTATAAGTTTCTTGCATTCAAGAATATATATATATAATTTCCTTGTATTCAAGAGCCCATTCCCATAGTGGTTTACAAGTCTCATTGTAGAAAACAATGCAGTTTTAGTTCAAAAGCTTTTGTCCAAAAGTGCAACTGGTTACCAAATATTAATGCCAGTACCTGCTGTTGAAACTTCTGGTGACTCCCCTCACTTCTGAGGACCCTAGGGTTCTTCTCTGTCTATAGTCTCCTTGACCAAGCCACAGGCCTACTCTGATTCAGCCGTGTTCCTCCAAGCCATGTGAGGAGGGTGGGACTTCAGCTCCTTTCTTCATACTACCTAGAGCCTGTGGTTCTGTCCACAGCCATTGCCACTCCACTGCTTGGACACCATGTTGGATGTGGTGTCAGGGCAAATGTGGGATTTCTTTACAGGGTTATCAGTTTTCAAGATTATGCTCTTAGAATCAATAAGAAAGGCGTGCTATAATAAGGGTACATCTAAGAAAGCAAATTATCCCTTGCTTTCTTCTCCCCATTTTCCCAGGACTTCCACCATGAAGGGGAAATGCAAGGTCATTTGTGTTTCTGTGTCTCTCCCACTCTTCTCTTCCTCTTGGGGCTGCAAGGGGTCTGCACACACCACTTGCCCTTCCTGTCTGTAAAGGACTGTCCCTAAACCATATCCTACTTGTTCTCTACACTGTGGCTTTTAATAAAACTCTGTTTTCAGACCAGTAAGCTGATTTTCAAGACTATTATCGTTTAATGAAAACAAGGCTCCCTCTTGTCTTGCAGGTCCAAACCACCGTGAAGCGCCAATGGGCGCAGTTTAAAATCCAATGGAACCAACGCTGGGGAAGGCGCCCCGCCCGCCGCTCTGCTGCTCGCGCCGCGGCGGCAGCTGCTGAGGCGGGCGACATCCCGGTGTACATCTGCCACCAGGAGCCGAGGAACGATCCCGCCAACAACCAAGGCGAGGAGGGTGCTGAGATCATCGCCTTGAACGTCATCGAGCAAGAGTCATCCGCTTGAATGTGAAGCAAACACAGCATCGTGATCACTGAGCCTTCATTTCCTGGGGGAAAGATAGATCATGCATTTAACGATCCCCATCCTCCCAGGAGCTGAGCATATCATTTGTGAAGAATTATTAAGTGAATTTGTCCATAGTGATTCTGAAGAAAGTAATTCTTGGTACTATTGCTTTGGGAGACAGTCTAGGAATGGAGTCTCCCACTGCAACTTGTGAACTCCATCATTCATCCAGGACTGAGATGCAAATGTCATAGTAATGCAAGCAAAGTATCCAAGAAAAACGCAACTAAATTGACCTAGTTCAGATACAGGGTGCTCCTTGTTAATCTTGAGCCATTTCTACCTTTGAAAAATTAAAATCACTATCAATATATTTCTTTTTAACTCTAGATTTTGAATTAGAATATTTCTGTATTTGGCTATGGATCGGATTTTTAATTTTTTTATTTCAGTCAATTCTGATGTTACATATTTTACCATCCATACAATGTAAACTGCACAAATTACATGACCTCTGCAAGACAGAGTGGCTTTCACATATAAAGATGACTAAGGATGTGGAAGAAAAGACCTGCATCTGGCAGGAAAACATAATGCTTTGAATGAGAAAGAAATCTTGAGTCAATTTACTGGAACTATTACGTGCTCAGCTTGGTTTTGGATAATTCTGTCCATTGGGCAGACCCTAACTGCTGTAAGGAATTGGTCTTAATGCTGAACATGCTTTGGAGGCTGACATTTATAAATTGGGAGGTCACAACGAATCCATCACTAAATTTTTCACAAACTGCCAAAAATATAATTCTTAGTGGAAGAGAATACTCTTTAAAGAGTTTTCCACTTTCCTAAACTCCAGGATTTATAAAACAAATCATTCTGAGGTTTATAAAGCAGATTACCTCTTGCCCTTGGGTGCTATCTAGCAGTAAAAGATAGATGTGTTTAAGACTGGTAATTAAAAGACTCCATATAAGTCCATTAGCTGCCTTCCATCCAGCTTCAAAGCTTAACAAGATCGTAGTCTTTTCCAGGAACTTTCAGTAGAGCTAATTATAAATCAGTGTATAGTTGACCTCTTGTGTGCTGCTATTAACAAAACAAGAAGAAAAAACATAAATGCTACAAGTTTAAGCACGTATTAATTCTTGTTAGAATAAAAGTAGAATTTCTCATTAAAACCAGTAGTGTATTTCCACATCTCTCTTCACTTCCTAGTGTAAGATCTTCAAAAATCTCTAAATAAGCCAGTAACATTACTGGCACCAGCAGTTAACTGGTGAGTTTGCAACAGTAATCAGAGTCATCATTGTTTAATTTGTATGCTAACTGAGATACACTGAAATCCTCCAAATCTCAAATCTCATCTGTGTCATCTTATGCCACTGCCTTTCAGAAGTGATTTAGTTGTGAAAAGACAAGAAATTGATTTGTTCTGGTCACATATTTAGTGCACCCAGAAAAAGTTATATTTGTCCAACGAAAATGTATTTTGGATACTGAAGTAAATTAAGTCTCCTTTACTAAATGTAAGGGAGGAATTGAGAAGAAGGTATTTTTCCAATCACAGTGTTACGTAGTAATGTTCTTATTTTTGTTTACAAACATGGAAAACAGAGTATTTCAGGCAGCTCTCGTACAAATGTGATAATATATTGCTGAAATATTTTAGATGTTATTGTGTTAATGTAGTAATATAGTAGGGGCTGCAGAAATCAAAACAGCTTATTAGTATTGCACATAGTATCAAAATTGTGTGAAACGCTTATGCTATGTATATGTATAAATTAATACAGAGATATTAAAAGCAAAAGATGTATATCTGCATATTTTTCTAAAAAAATACATTATTCATTTTTCCATTCATTCATCTTGTCTCCTGTTCATTTCATGCTCACTTCTTCATTTCAAGCATGGCCTGCTGACATCTCATCTGGTTTGTACTACAGGAAAGGGAAGAATAATCCAAAAGTATTGGTTAGAAATCGTGTGCAAAAATGTCAGGATCCTTATCTTTATTAGTGTAACTACCTTCAGTCTTCAATTTGACTCCGTGGTGTAGTTCTTATTCCCTTGATAATGCAAAAACCACATACGACTAGCAGTCTATGTTGTGTAAGTTCAGGAAGCACAGCAAAGAGATCCAGGACAAGAAGTATTATATCCTTTCATTGTTCTTGTTGTTTTCACCATTTTGTGACCAGACTTGATCTGTCCAACATCATATAAGATCATTAGAATTGCTACTACAATCACTCATTTTTAATATAGTATGGGAGAATGATAAGACTGGATAAAAAATAATTAAATATCATCGGAATGAATACAGGCCATTATTAGAAATATTTTTAGATCTGGAGAGCAAGAAATGGGGAAAATGAGGATTAAATGGGACTGTGATGAACTAATGATGGGAACAGGAGCAATACTTCACATTATATGATAACATCCAAAATTGTTGCCTTATGAGATCTGGGGAACATTTTTAGGAAGGATACATTTTTCCCTGTATGTTCCAGTGATACAAATAGATATTATCCTTGTGATCTTAAAGAACAAAAGTAATTTCCCATCCTACCATTAAATCTCATTCTTCAAAAGAGGGAGATACGCTCAGGTGGTTGGCTGCCCACCTGCTTTGATTCCCTCCTACAAAGTGATCCAAAATAAGTCTTTGGGTACAAATGGATATCATGGTTCCTGAAGGGAAGGAAAGATGTTGAAGTCCTGAGAAACATGCTTATCATTGTGGAGTTACAACCCTTCTCATTCCTTCCTTCATTCATTACTCATCAATTCAACACAAGCTTTATACACTTCCATCCTGCATACAACTGACGTTCATTGGGTTATAATGGCAAAGCTTCTTTGCAGTGGCGGATGCTTCTTTTCTGTGCCAGTGGTGAAAATGGGAATCTATAAAGTGAAAAGCACAACCACTGATACTTTTGGGGTGGAGAAACAAAATGGCACACATGGTTGGCAGTAGTGGCTGAGTATAAGCTCCCCTCCTCGTTAGCCCTGAGCAGAAGAACTCCAGTTACAACACTCATGGAGGGTTATCATGTTCTTGATAGCAAAGTCAAAAACAGTGGTTTTTCTATTGAATACATTACAGTCCAACACTTCAGAGTTTAAAATGAGATTATTCATGAAAAATGAACATCAGAAACAATATTTAGAAAAGCAATGAGATAAACTCAGAAGGAACTTCCATTTGTTATTTTGAAAAAGAAAACCAGGCGACTTGCTCCTCCTAGCTCAAGATCACGGAAAACTGGTGTGGAAAACAGTAACTGAAAATATAAACAAAAAGAATGATCATGTGCACGTGAGGGCAGAGTAAGCTAGAGAAGCTATATTTGAATGTTTAAAACTAACTGTATTTCCAGTGATTTTTATTTTTCTGGATTTTAAGATTTTTTTTAATATCTATAAGTAACATGAAGCATTGGAAAAAACACAACCACTGACATCTGATTTTCTAATATTGTATCTTTCTCCATTCAGATTAGCAAACATCTCCGAAAGATTTCCCTTATCATAAGCATTGACCAGTCAGCCTCTTATATCACTGATCAAGGTCCACTTTCTACTTACAGAAATTCTATACTTTATAACTTTCCCAGAAATCCTTCCACTGGGACTCAATCTGTGCTGTCTTCCCCGAATGATCAGAATTGCCACCTCATGTCACTGCAGTCTCTTTTGCTTCAGAGACTGATTGTCTTATTTTAATTCAGGAAAACTGTCTCCACATAAAATCAGAGTACTGGTTAGTGAATGGATAGGATGGGGAACACCTTGACTCTTCACTCACCCACCCAACTCTGTGCTAGGTGGTGAAAAAAAAAGTGGCAAGTTGAGAAAGAATAAACCCCAAGGAACTGCAGGGCTAACTGAGAAGGTCAACTAGGAAGAGCACTGATTCTCGCTCCAGATATCCACTTCAGAAACTGCAGAATCAGGACACAGCATTTCAATAATTAGCAATTAATGAAAAAAAAGAAACAAACAAAAGGCGGGGAAAGACACAGAGAAAACTAAGCTTCATGAGCCCATGTGCATGTTGAGGGACCAGAAAAGGGTACAGAGAACAGACAGAGGCCACGAGCAGTAAAGAACAGAATCAAGGAGAGAGTTTTACTGTGTCTTACTCCTCTCTGTCTCCATTGCTTAGGGACACTGGCTGTAACAAGTGGGCTGATTACTGGTCCCTGTGCTACTGGGGTACTTTTAGGGCAACCCAACAGTCCTGAAGGACTGAGGAGTTCATAAGAACAATGAGGTATGCACTAAGCAGCCACCTTGAGCACTGGATCCTCTTCTTTCCTTGGCTATGCTCCCATAGGACTGATGAGTTATGACCTGGGGAAGTGTCCTCATTCTAATGATTTTACTCTGAAAGGATTAAAAGTGTTCAAGATTGTTTTCCTAAGAATAGCAAGAAGAAAAAAAAAAAAAAAAAAAAAAGCAAAGATCAAGGCTTCTTGCATGGTTTTACCCTGGATCTCACTCCCTTTGTCCTCTAAATTCAGCAGAATCACACAAAGTCAAGGCCTGGCCTTGGGTCATTTCCCAACAGACATTAGAGACCAATTACTCCAGGAAATGGAGGTCACAGGACAGGATAACTAGACATATGAGGGACACAACTTTTCAAAAGAAGACTAGGAGATACAACAAATCACACCATCTTACAGAGTGATTGGGAAACACCGATGAAGAATCCAAATAAAGATTGAAAGGCAAGTTGGAGGACTTAAGTGGAGATGCTAAAAACAGAAAGAAATGAGAACTCATAAAAGAACCCAGTGGGTTCTTGAAATGCAATAGCCAAAACACACTATATCCAATAGTTGAAATAAATAACATTTAGTTAATTATGTAGACCCTGACTCAAAATGAGTTACTGAGGTTAAAAAAAAAATACTATTAATTTCTTCCAGAGGAAAGGTTTAAAAACCTAGAAAGCAGAAAATAAAAACTAAAAGATGCAGGTGTGGTAGTACATGCTGTAATTCCAGTGACTTGGGAAGCTGAGACAGGAAGATTGTCAAGCTCAAGGCCAACCTTGAGCTAGACCTGACTGAAAATAAAAAAGGGTTGGGAATGTAGCTGAGTGGGAAAGCACCCCTGGTTCAATCCCCAGTACCAAAAAAACAAACAAACAAAACCCTGAAAGATAGCAAAGATAAAAGATTAAAGTACCAGTATCAGAACAATAGGAGTCCCAGGAGGGCACACACAAAAATAAAAATGGAGAAGGGGACATATTTTTAGAAATATGTTTAAAACTCTCCACAATTAAACATGAAGAGACCTCAAATAGGAATAGTTCAAAGATTTCCAAGTTTAATGTGCAAAACTAAAATTCCTATTAACATGGAAAATATTGGCACAAGAAGAGATCAAAATTACATGAAAACAGGTTAAACATTTTCTCTTTTAGAGGAAAGGTAAGCATTTGTACAATTAAGGGAGTCACATTGGTGAATAAACGAGTATGAGTCTTCATATATGTGAAATTAGTCTTAACATAACATCAATTAGAATAAGGTAGTCATGGTCACCAATTAAAAACAGACTCTTGGGGAAAAATTTTAAAGCCCCCAAAGCAACAAGGGACAAACATAAGACAAAAAGAAAACTAAAGATTAAACAGGAATGGGGAAAGTTATGCTAGAGAAATATAACCCAAAGTAAATTGGGGGTCTTGCCTTAATGTATGACTAAACATAATATTAGATCAAAAAACAGAAGTCATAAAGGACAATGTCTTAGCTCATTAAGGCTGCTATAATAAAATGCCTTAGACTGGGTAGCTTTTAAACAGAAATTTATTGTTCACAGTTCTAGAGGTTTAAAGTCCAAGATCAAGATGTCAGCAAATCTGGTATCTGTTGGGCTCCTGCTCCTGATAGGTGGTGCCTTCTGTATGTCTTTCCATGGGGCAAGGAAGCCAGGGAGCTCCCTCTAGCAGCTTTCATAAAGGCATTAATACAGTCAGTGAGGTAGGAGCCCTCATGATTTAATCACTCCCCAAAAGGTCCCACCTCTGAATGCTGTCACATTGGGGACTAAGTTCTAATATAGGTTTTGAGAGGACATACACATTGAGGTGACTTCAAAAGTAGTGACTGAGCAGATGAAACTCATATGCATCTTTAAATACAGCTTCAAAATACATCAAGCCACACTGAGAGAACAACAGGATGAAATAGATGATTTATCAGCTGCAATTGAGGATATTAACTTACCAGTCTCACAATCTGATACATTAAGTGAATAAAATGTTATCAATGCTTTAAATGCCTGAAAAATTCAATTATTGATCTCAAGCAATCAAAAATATATCAAATGCTATATTCAGCATAGAGAAAATGTGCATTCTTCCTGAGGACACATAGAATGTTCATAAAAGTCATATTTAAGAAATGAACACTTCTCCTGAAGGATTGAAATGACACAGATCTCTGACCACAATGCAATATAATTAAAATCCAATAACAAAATTGTAGCTTAAGCAACCTGATATAAGAAATAATAAATATTTCTAAATAATGCTTACTTTTAGAAGGCTATTCAGAATTACAGAATGTTATGTGTCTAAAGTAGTGTCATGTTAGTTTTAACTTCATATTATTTGAAGAAAGTGTTACAACTCTAAATTTATGGGACATACCTAAAACAATTCCTAGAAGGAAACTGAAATTTTAGCTATATTTAAGTAGAACAGTAAGTTGAGCAACAGTGTAAAAGCAAAACTACAAGGACAATGTCACTGTGAGTAATTACCTTGATGCAATGATATCTTATGAGTACATTATCAGGCAAGCTAGCTCAGAGCTCATGGTCCAGAAATGGTCGCAGACAAAATTAAGATACTCAAATCCTGCATTTTTTTTAATCAATTGGAAATACTCAGTGAGAAGCCTGGGGAAGGTGCGATAGGCGAACACACTTAGCATAGGTAATGCACTACCTGGGCTTGTTTGGGTTACTAAATATGGAAGGTTCCTAGAGCCAACACTGGGTACCTACTCCATCAAAGAGATGCAGACACAAGTATTTGTGGCTTCAGTTGGAGCTCGTCAATCATCAAAATTAACAGCACTATATTTTTTTCTGAATTTCTCTAGCAGAGGACATAGGAGCCAGAATAGGTGTTGCCATCAGTTGGAGATTAAAGATCTCATGACTATTGAGAGTCTTTGAATCCTCATGGATATGCAGAGTATCATGAACATCAGGGTTCATATGTCATCTTTAGTCTATCAGAATATGTATCTTTAGTCTATCAGAAATATTTGGCATCTCATGATGCTTCCATATCATACAGTCTATGTCAAGCACAAATATATTCAATTTTTTTTATATCTAATGTATCTTACAGGTTACTAATCTACTTACCATTCACATTTATTGTCTTCTACAGCAGAAAGGAATATTCTAAATAGTTAAACATATTGCAGAAGGTCATGAATTTCCATATAAATCAATGAAATAAAAAAATGAGAGAGAGAGAGAAAGAGAGAGTGAGAGGGAGGGAGGGAGAGAGAGAGACTATTAAAACCAAGACCAAAAAATTCATTAAACTAGCCAAGCACCATGGCCCATTCTTGTAATCCCAGTGGCTCAGGAGGCTGAGACAGGAGGATCATGAGTTCAAAGCCAGCCTCAGTAACTGGCGAGGCACTAAGCAACTCAGTGAGATCCTGTCTCTAAATACAATAAAAAATAGGGCTGGGGATGTGGCTCAGTGGTTGAGTGCCCCCAGTTCAAACTCTGGTACAAAAAAAATACATTGGAAAGAAATAATGTCTCTAATTAGAATGATCAAGGGGAAAAGAAATTCTTATTTTTAAAATATATAATTTTAAAAAGTGGGTAAGTGAGATACCATGGATATGATAAAAACAAGAGGATCACAGTGATGTTTATAAGAACAGTGAATAACCATGCACTAATAAACTTGAAAAACCAGATGAGACAATGAAATTTCTAGAAAAAAAATAAGAAAAAGATGAAATGGACACAAAAAATACAAAACTTGAATCAACTAAGTAGTCAAAACCAATAGCCTTAGATGATTTTATAGATAATCTATCAAAATTATTGAGGAATAATTTCTATCTGAAAATCATTTCCAAATATACAGAATTTTTCAGAATATATAATGAAAGTGGTACCACAAGTCAGGGGAAAACAATGAGTTGTTTAATAGATGGTGTTGGGAAAATTGGCTCACACAATATAACATGTGATCTCTAATTCCACATAAGGGAAGTGTCCAAGGACATTGAAGATCTAATTATAAAAATCAATCTATACATCTACAAAATGAATATGTATAGAAATATATCCAGCAGGAAAAATTCTTATACACATATCATAAACCAAAAAGCATGAAAAGACAAATTATTTACATTAAAATTAAAAATTTTGTTCATTGAGGAATAGTGCTCCTTATCAAACAGATATCTTGAATTGACAAAAGAAAGAAGATAGGTCAGAAAATAAATTAATATCTAGGAAACTTAAAACAACTTCGGCAAATCAGAAAGAAAATATGGGTGAGGGATATGCAATGCAATTTATAAGAGAGATAAGAGAGGTGATCCAAAAGGTTAGCAAGAATGTGAGTGCATAATCATTAGTTAGCAGAGGCATGCTTACCGATACAGCAATGCCCCTATGAGACACAGGAACAGACTGCTTCTATGGAGAACCACCAAAGTCTATACTTCCTCTTATGCGAGAGGGGAATCTGCAAAGTAGCCACTATGTTTATCTGATTCAAAAGTTGTCACTTGAGAAAGCAGGTATCCTTTAATGGAGAAGCAAACCTCTTCCAGTTCATTGGAAGATTGGAAGGAATAGAAGGAAATAATTGTGAAAGATTGGAATGGAAACAAAACCAAAGTTTTGAACTTAGTGAATAGAAGAAGACACATAGAAAATATAACCCTTTATCTGATTTTTGAGATAGGAATGTGATCATGAAGAGTGAAACTGAAGCATTTACTCAACAATAACTATAATAACAGAAGAAGAAAATTCACCAATCTACAAGGTAGTTTATATTAAAAAATAATCTGCTTGTCTGTACCTTCAAGATATATGGAGAGGAGGTTTCAAGATGGCAGAATAGAGTAGGTTGCTTTCCTGGTTTCTCTGTGACATGAAACCAAGAAAGGAGACAGGCAGCTTCTCATCAAGGTGGGTGAATGAAAACAAAAGTGGGGGGGGGGGCACTTTGCTGCAATTTAAAACTAGACACTCAAAGCAGATCAGGGACTCAGGAGGTTGGATGTAATTTAAAAAGAAAGAAATTTCCAGCGCCACAGTTGCTACCACAGCTGGAGGCACCAACCAGCTTGTTCCCTCCATAAGCCCATTAGAGGGATAAGGGATTTAAAGGAATCTGAAGTTTTAGGGGGACTGAGGCATATGTGGGTACAAAGAGTTTAGTATCAAAGACACCACCCAACTAAACTGAAATGCACACTGCACAATAGCCTTGTATGGGAAAGAAATTGCAGTATGCAAAGGAGAGAGGAAGGAACCATTTTACAGTCACAGCACTGGGACCAGCAGCTGACAGAGCCAAGTCCTGGCAAACCCAAGTCTGGCCTGAAATACAGGCCTTGAAAACCCATACCATATGACATAAAGTGTGCTAAGTGAGCAGGAGAAAATCAAATGTGGAGAGAGGTTTACACAGGGGAAAATTGGTCATGGAAACCCACCTAGCTCTCCCACTTCCTCTCTAATCCAGCTGCTTGCAGGACCAGCTGGGAGAGGTGAATCTGACTGGGAATTCAAAAGGGGTGGTGGGAGAGACTGAGTTTGGAGATGGAAGCCAAGACCATAGGTGACTTAGTGAACTAAGAACTGGCTCCCCTATCAGATGAGTGGAACCCAGGGGAGATCCTGGGGTGCAGTCTTCCAGTGTGAATCAGCAATTGATGGGCCCTAAAGGTTCACTGATTTAAAATCTTCAGACTAACTGGCATTCAGTGAAGTGCCTGGAGCCTACCAAAGCCTAAATCACCCCCCTCCAGGAGTTCCACCTACAGTATTATCTCTCTCACCATAGCAACACTGCCCTGAGGGTGGAGCAAGCACCACACTCCAGACAACCTATCTATTGCTGAGAAAGGAAGCTGAGAATCTTTTGAACTTCAATAGGAACAATTCTTTCCATTGAGATTTTTTTTTTTTTTCCTTTTCTCTGTTTAGTTGTGACCTTAATGATTCATGGACATTTATACATATTCATATTTTTTTCTTTTCTCATTTCCAGTGTTTTTGAAACTAGTTATTTTTTTGTGGATCAGTTCTTTAATGACTAGGAAGTTTGATTAATATATTTTAATTTTGTTTTGTATTCTTTTTTATTTTTAATTTTTTAAATTTTTACTTCATGTATTTTTTTCTCTTATCTATTTTTCTTGAATCTCTTTCACTCTTTTCTTCTGCTAACATCCAACCTGTATTGTTCTTTCTTTCATTTTTCTTTTAATTTTTTACTTTTCTATTCCTCCCTCATAATCATCACAACCTATATCACATGTGTTCTCTCCTGGTAAACCATTCAAAATTATAAACCCATTTGATAACTCACTTTTTATTGTAAGCAATAGCTGATCATATCATTTCTGTTTATTGTGATAAGAATGTAGACATCATTGCAGGAAATAGTTGGTTTAATGCTGTTTATTTGTATTGGTTATTGTTATTATTTGTTTTCCCCTAAACAGTAAGGTACTAGAAACCTTCAGGGACACTATAAGTCTACAGGGTAGAAATTTTACTGCCTCACATATATAATGTTAGATAAGGAGACACACAAACAACATGAAAAAGCAAGGGAACAAATCACCCCAAACAAATGAAGATAATTCAATAACAGAATTCATCACAATAAAAAGACAGAGATTCTGAAAAATTCAAGCATAAATCTTTTAAATGAAGTAATCAATAAATCAAACTAAAAATTCAGTGGAAAGCATCACCAACAAACTAGACCACTTGAAGGACAGAGTTTCAGGCAATGAAGACAAAATATATAATCCTGAAAATAAAGTTAACCATGGAGAAAAGATGTTAAGACACCATGAACAGAACTACCAAGAAATATGGGATAACCTGAAAAGACCACATTTAAGATTTATTGGGATAGATGAAGGCTCAGAAATAAAAAACAAATGAATGCATAATCTTTTCAATGAAATAATGTCAGAAAATTTCCCAAACCTTAAGCATGAAATGGAAAATCAGATAATCACATACAGGAAGCTTACAGGACCCCAAATATGCAAAATTACTACAGACCCACACCAAGGAACATTATTATGAAAATGCCTAACATACAGAATAAGGGTAGAATTTTAAAGCCTTCCAGGTAAAAATAACAAGTCACATTTAGAGGGAAATCAATCCAGCTCTCAGTTGATTTTTCAACCCAGACCCTCAAGGCTAGGAGGTCTTGGAAAAATATATCAAGCTCTGAAGGAAAATGGATGCCAGTCAAGAATACTATACCCAACAAAATCAAGCTTCAGATTTGAATATGAAATAAAAACCTTTAATGATAAACAAAAATTAAAAGAATTCATAACTACAAAGTCTGCATTACCAAACATACTCAACAAAATATTTCATAAAGAAGAAACAAAAAAATAAAAGTGAAAAACAGCAGAGGGAGGAACTACACTAGAATAATAGTCAATCAAAGGAGAAACTAATTCAAATTAAAAACCAGAAATAAAATGACAGAGAATAAAAATCATTTCTCAATAATAATATTGAATGTAAATGGCCTAAACTCATCAATCAAAAGATAAAGACCACTGGATTAGATTATAAAGCAAGACCCAACAATATTCTGTCTCCAAAGACTCACTTCATAAGCAAAGACATCCACAGACTGAAAGTAAAAGTTTGGAAAAAAAAAAAAAACATGTCATTCACATAAATCTCATAAACAAGTGGGGGTTTCTGTCCTCATATCAAATAAAGTGGACTTCAAGTCAAATTTAATCAGAAGGGACAAAAAGGGACATTTCATACTGCTTAAGGGAATTATACATCAACAAGCAAAACAATTGTAAATATGTATGTCCCAGACAATGGAGCATCTACATGCATCAAGCAAATCCTTCTCAATTTCAAGGATAAAATAGACCACAACACAATAATACCGTGACTTTAATGCACCTCTCTCACCACTGAATAGATCCTCCAAACAAAAAACTTAAAAAAGAAGCTATAGAACTAAAAAATATAATTAATAATTTAGACTTAACAGACATATAACAGTCATCTATCAATGACTAAATACACTTTCTTGTCACCAGCACATGGATCCTTCTCTAAAATAGACCATATCTTAGGTCACAAAGTAACTCTTAGCAAATACAAAAAAAGAGAAATAGTACCTTGCATTCTATCAGATTATAATGAAATGAAATTAGAAATCAATGACAAAATGAAAAACAGAAGCTACTCTAGCACCTGGAGACTAAATAATATGCTATTGAATGAACAAGGGAAAACAGAAGAAATCAGGGATGAAATTTTTAAAAAATACTAAGAGGTTAATGAGAATAGTGGTACAACATATCAAAATCTCTGGGACACCATGAAGGTAGTACTAAGAGGAAAGTTCATTACATTGAGTTCATTCTTTAAAATAATAAAAAGTCAATGAATATATGACCTAACATTACATCTCAAAGCCCTAGAAAAAGAAGAACAAGTCAACACCAAAAGCAGTAGAAGACAGGAAATAATTAAAATCAGAGCTGAAATCAATGAAATTGAAACAAAAGAAACGATCAAAAAAATTGACAGAAAAAAGTAGGTTTTTTGAAAAAATAAATAAAATTGATAAGCTCTTAGCCAAGTTAACAAAGAGAAAGAGAAAACTCAAACTAATAAAATTCACAATGATAAAGGAAATATCAAAACAGACACTACTGAAATATAGACAATAATCAGAAACTATTTTGAAAATTTATACTCTAATAAAATAGAAAATCTTGAAGACATTGTCAGATTTCTAGAGACATTTGATCTACCCAAATTGAATCAGGAGGACACTGAAATTTAAGCACATCAATTTCAAGCAATAACATTGAATACATAATCAAAAGACTGCTAAAAAAGAAAAGTCCATGACCAGACAGGCTCTCAGCCTAGTTCTACCAGACCTTCAAAGAAGAACTAACACCAATTCTCCTCAAATCATTCCACAAAATAGAAGAAGAGGGAACCCTTCCAAATTCATCCTATGAATATAGTATCACCCTGATCCCAAAACCAAAGACACACCAAGGAAAGAAAATTTCAGGCCAATATTCCTGATGAACATAGATGCAAAAATTCATAATAAAATATTGGCAAATCACATACAAAAACTTATTAAAAAGATAGTGCACCATGATCAAGTGGGATTCATCCCAGAGAAGACTGGTTCAACATATGGATCAATAAATGTAATTTATCATATCAGTAGACTTAAAGACAAGAATCACATGATTATGTCAATAGATGTAGAAAAACCATTTGACAAAATATAGCCTCCATTCATGTTTAAAACACTAAAAAAAAACTAGGGATAGTAGGAACATACCTCAACATATGTAAAAGCTATGTATATGCTAACATCATTCTAAGTGGAGAAAAATTGAAAGCACTCCCTCTAAAAACTGAAACAAGAAAGGGATGCCCTCTTTCACTACTTCTATTCAAAATCATCCTTGAAACTCTAGCCAGAGCAATTAGAAAGGAGAAAAAATTAAAGAGCTACAAATAGGAAAAGAATTCAAATTATCCCTATTTATAGATGACACAATTTTATATTTAGAAGACTCAAAAACTCCACTAGAAAGCTTCTAGAATTCATAAATGAATTCAGTAAAGTAGAAGAATATAAAATTAACACCCATAAATCAATTGCATTCCTACACATCAGTGATGAATCTACTGAAAGAAAAATTAGGAAAAATATCCCATTTGCTATAGCCTCAAAAAAGTAAAATATTTGGGAATCAATCTAACATAAGAGGTGAAAGACCTCTACAATGAGAACAACAGAACACTAACGAAAGATATTTTTTAAAATCTTAGAAGATGGAAAGATCTCCCATGTTCTTGGATAGGCAGAATTAATATTGTCAAAATGGCCATACTACCAAAAGCACTATATAGATTTAATGCAATTCCTATTAAAGTTCCAATGACGTTCTTCATAAAAATAGAAAAGACAATCATGAAATTCATTTGGAAAAATAAGAGACCTGAATAGCCAAAGCAATCCTTAGCAAGAAAAGTGAAGCAAAGCCAGGCACAGTGGTGCTTGCCTGTAATCCCAGTGGCTCAGGGGGCTGAGGCAGGAAGATTGTAAGTTCAAAGCCAGCCTCAGCAACTTAGTGAGGCCCTAAGCAACTCAGTGAGACCCTGTCTCTAAACAAAATATAAAAAAGGGCTGGGGATGTGGCTCAGTGGTTTTGGGTTCAATCCCTGGTACCAATAAATAAATAAATAAGTAAGTGAAGCAGAAGGCATCACAATAATCAGATCTTAAATTATACATCAGAGCTAAGTAACAAAAACAGCATGGTATTGGCACCAAAACAGACATAAAGATCAATGGTACAGAATAGAAGACACAGAGATATAAATATATAGACAAAGGTGCCATAAACATACATTGGAGAAGGGAAAGCCTCTTCAACAAAAGGTGCTTGAAAAACTAGAAATCTATCTGTAACAAAATGAAATTAGACCCCAATCTCTTACCATGTACAAAATTCAACTCAAAGTGGATCAAGAACATAGGCATTAGACCAGAGAGCATGTGCCTAATAGAACAAAAAGTAGGCCCAACTCTCCATCATGTCAGCTTAGATTCCTCAACAAGACTCCTAAAGCACAAGAAGTAAAATCAAGGATATATGGGATGATAACAAACTAAAAAGATTCTTCCCAGCAAAGGAAACAATCAAGAACATGAACAGAGAGCCTACAGAATGGGAGAAAATCTTTACCAGCTGCACTTCAAATAGAGCATTAATCTCCAGAATATATGAAGAACTTAACACCAAAAAAAAAAAAAAAAAAAAAAAAAAAAAAAAACCCAAACAACCCAATCAATAAAAGGGCAAAAGAAATGAACAGACACTTCATAAAAGAAGAAATACGACTGCTCAACAAATATATAAAAAAATGTTCAACATCACTAGCAATTAGAGAAATGCAAATTATTTCTACAGTGAGATTTGATCTCACTCCAGTCAGAATGGCAATGATCAAGAATACAAGTAACAATAAATGTTGGAGAGGATGTGGGGGAAAAGGGTACACTCATACATTACTGGTGGGGCTGCAAATTGGTGCAACCACTCTGGAAAGCAGTGTGGAGACTCCTCAGAAAACTTGGAACGGAACCCCCATTTGACCCAGTTATCCTACTCCTTGGTATACCCGAGGACTTAAAGTCAGCATACTATAGTGAGAAAGTCACATCAATGTTTACAGCAGCTCAATTTCACAATAGCTAAGCTATGGAACCAACCTAGGTATCCTTCAATAGATGAAGGGATAAAGAAAATGTGGTACATATACCTAATAAAATATTACTCAGTCATAAAGAAGAATGAAATTATGGCATTTGCCGGTAAATGGATGGAACTGGAGACTATCATGCTAAGTGAAATAAATCAATCCCAAAAAACAAAAAGTCAAATGTTCTTTCTGATATGCACATGTTGACTAACAATGGGCAGGGGTTGGGAAGTGCTGAGGTTCACCAGATTAGACAGGGTGGAGTAGGGGAAAGGGAGGTGGGGTGGAAATGGGAAAGACAGTAGAATGAATTGAACATAACTTTCCTGTGTTCATGTCTGAATATAAGACCAGTGTAACTCCACGTCATGTACAACCACAAAAATGGGAAGTTATACTCCATGTATGCAAGATACAACAGAATACATTCTACTGTCATATATAACTAAAAAGAACAAATTTTTAAAAAGAATATTTCTGGGGGAAAAAAGATATGTGTTGAAGTAATCTAATTAAAACAGGCAAATCACATTCTTTAAAAGTGTATAAATCTCTGCTCATTCTAAAATAGTGACTGCATTGAGGGAGTGATAAGCTAATCTCTACATTTTCACTCTATCAACTATGAGAATCTGCTTCTCTCTCATGCATCAGTAGCAGTGTTTACAAGTAACTGTCTTTGTCAGGGAACACTGAATCTTGACAGATGCTAACTTAGGATGAGTTCATCAAATTCTCCCTCATATCCTCCCCTCCACCTCTTGAATTTTAACTAAAAAATCATATAAACTAATAATTATATGGCGATAGACCTTAGAGACATAAGACCACCAATAGCAGCTTGGTTACTCTCCCTTTCTCTCTTTCTCTCACTCTCTCTCTTAAGAAAGATGGATGTATTTCCAATCATTGAATCCAATCATACTGCCCTGTAATTTTACAATTAATCTCCCTTTTTCTTAAAATACTTTGAATGGGTTTATGTTCTACCATTACACTGTGCCCTGTCTAGACTCATTGGCTTCTTAGAGCATATATCTAAGTCCTGAACAAAGCTCATTAAATGCACCACATACACTCTTACTCCCATAGGAATTCACAGGAGTATCAAAAACTGTTCCCTGTCACAGAGGGCTTAAGGTAAAGAGCTGAGGATCACAGAAACACAGATAGTTTTTATCTCTTCTTCAAAATGAAAATAGCAGCTTTGCCAGAGAAGAAAAACAAAATGAGAATAGTTGGATGTGATGATATCAGTGAGAAAAAAGATTTTGTTTCCTGAATCGTATTATAACTGCACATTGAGACCCTGCTGAGGACCTGCCTGCCCGTCCTGAAGGCTGAGAGGTATTTAGCAGTTAATCTACTGATAAAAATCAAGGAGTCCTTGAACTGAAACAGGAGGAAGAGAGGAACGATAGTTCCCAGATACAGATCTAAAACTTTCTTTGGAGGACACCAACATGACAGATAGGAGAAAAATAGAGTGTGATTCATGGGAAATTTTCTGGTAAAAAAGTCATAAATAATTCTTATATCCTACAACCATTGTATAACAAGGCATCATGGGAGAGTAACAAAATGAATCAGAAATTTTAAAACAAAACAGAAAGTACTACCACATGAATATTGTAGAGTTGTAAAGACAGCAGGAATAGAAAGATATATAATGCCTTTAAAATTTTTCCAACTATTAAAGTAGTAGAAGATCAGAACATTGAAAATGTGTGGAGAAAAAAAATCATAGATCTGCCTACATAACCAAAACTGGATTGATGAGGAAGTAGTAAAAGAATATCTAAGGAAATGAGCATTTTATCCAGAAATCTCACAGAAAGATGCAGTACACTATGAAGAAAAACACATAACTATATTCTTACTTCTGTTAGTGATTGATCAGGTAATTCACATTATTTTTTTTCCTTCAGAAAACAACTAAAAACATTGATAAAATATTAAAATAATCTTGTTAAAAGCATGAAAATGAGAAGGAAGAAAATAAGTACAAGATCAAAAAAATGAAGGGGAAATAATGAAAGAAAGACAAGTGCTCTTAAAGCCACTTGTACCCTGAGGACATCTGCCAAAATGAATCTTGTTTTAACAAATAAGAAGAGTAGATAAGTAACAAAACAAAACAAAAAAATCCCTCTCACTATAAGCTGGCATCCTAAAAATGCTTTACCTTCAAGATGAAGGTGAATTACAACGAAATAGTTATTACAGAATTATAGCATTCCACTTTGCAGGGTGAACTAGGGAGTTTCAACTCTTGAATTTAGTTTGTTTCCCAGAAATACCGGTGCTCCTAAGTGCCCGACAAAAACACTTAATTTATTTTTTTTAAAGTGTCAATTTTTTAAAATAGTTAAAAGAAAGTTCAAATACGCTGTCAGCACACAAAGATCACTAGGCACATAGCAACTAGGTTACATGAGAACTATAATAAATGTGAACTTTCCACATGAGACATGGAAAGACATTAGATACTGAAATTGCTATATACAGACTTTAAAACAACTGTGTTGACCTTGCTTAAATGTATTAAAAGGTTGAAGGTATTTGCAAATTATAAAATAAAGTATACTAAAATGGTGAAAGAACTAAATAATTTCTATAATGAAAAACACAATAATATTTGAGAGATAGTAATGGATTAAATATTAGGTAAATATGGAAAATTCATTGATTGGAAGAGTGACAAGATATTATCCAGTAATCATACATAAGGAGAAGAAATATGTAGAAGAGAAGTTAAGAGATGTGAGAAGGACTTACATACATTTAACCAAAGCTCCAGACAGACGGGAGAAATTGAAGAACATGCAAGCAAAATATGAAGAAACGAAACTTTTTAATTTTCCATAGCACTTTAAACACATCAATCCACAGATACAAGAAGCCCAGTGAAAATCAGAAAAAGTATATAAAGAGAAATCCACTCACAGTCACACAGATGAAAGTCACAGAAATCCAAATATAGCAACCCATGACATAAAACAGACCAATTCCTAATGGGCAAATTAGATTGACAATTGAATCTCAGAGACCAGAAGACAGCAGAACAATAGAATCAATAGGGTTAAGTAAAATGAGTATCAATCTGTCTTAGTACCTGAAAGTCTGTTTTAAGAATGATTTATATTTTTATATAGGCAGGTGTGGTGGCCCATGCCTGTAATTCCAGCACCTTGGGAGGCTGAGGCAGGAGAATCGAGAGTTCAAAGTCAGCCTCAGCAAAAGCAAGGTGCTGAACAACTCAGTGAGACCCTGTCTCTAAATAAAATATAAAATAGGGCTGGGGATATGGCTCAGTAGTTGAGTGCCCTGAGTTCAATCCCTGGTATCAAAAAAAAAAAAAAAAATGAAGAAAATAGAGAGAAGAAGCACATACAGAATGGCAAAATAATGAGGACACTGGCAAAAATAAATGAATGAACAAATATGTAGATATACATAGATATATCTATATTTATATATAAATATATATATAAAATTGCCAAAATCAACACTTTCCGAAATCTAGAAATTAACCAGAAGCTTAAAATAATCTGAGGAACAGTAATTCAAGTAAAATGATTAAGTCTTTGTTTTCTTTTTTTCTTGAGATGCTGGATTTCAAACCCAGGACCTTGTTCATGCTAAGTAATTCCATAACCACTAAGCTATATTCCTAATCCAAAAATGACTGAATTTTCCTGAGAACAATGAACTGTCACAGCATTTCAACTTGTGGTATTTCCAGTTTCTTCTTCCCAGATCCCAGTAGCTTTGAAAGTCAATCATCATGCAACAACAAACTATGAAAACCAACAATCTTCAAGCCACTGAAGGACAAAAAAATGAGATTGGAACTCAACAGTGTTCCATCCTCAGAAAAGGTTTCTACCTGACTGGAAAATCACCAATGACTTCTACTCTCAGCTTTTGTCTTTATTTGTTCTGCTTCAGAATTTACTCTGTGCAAATAGTCCTGTCCCTACAGTAATTGGCGGAAATAAGAATCAACCTAATGTTAACATAGCAGTTGTCAGGAAGGGTTATACAAGTTGGAGTTAGCAGGAAGCTGTTCAAAAATCTCAAAAGGGAAAAAAATGGGAATTAGATGTTCATAGTGGGTTTGAAAGTCTCCCATATATATCTGGGAATCTAGAATTTCTCATATATTTGAAGGATTGTGCATGTGTGAAGGAAGTACCCAAGATGAACCTAAACTCTCACTGCTGGCTGACTTTTATACTCTGACAAACAGAAAGTATTGTCAACTACTTGTCAGAGTATTTTAGAATATGCCACACCTCCCCAATCCCTGCCCCTCTCTCTTGGAAAATGTGGGGAGGTTCAGGACATTTAAGGAAATATGAATGCAATAATTAGCTGACCACTAAGCTTCCTTGTTCTCACATGATAAAGAATACAGACTGTGAAATTAGTCCAGGAAACTTGTTAAACAAACAGTAATAATAACAAGAGTAAAAACAAGAAACTCTGGGGAGAGGGAAATATCTGATTTCATTATACAACATATTATTTAAAATGCCCATTTTTCAATAAAAGTTATAGGATAATTAAAAGAACATAAATGTATGTTTATGTATGTTTCATACATGGAAAGAGGGAGAAATCAATAGAAATTATTCCTGAGAGGAAGCCCAAATATTGGGTTTATTATAAAAATACTTTACTCACTATTATAAATATGCTTAAACATAAAAAGAAAGAAAGAAATCATGCCTAAAGAACTAAGGAACAGAATGAGAACTCATGTCCCAAATAGAAAATGTACATAAAGAGATATAAGTAATTAAAATAAACTAAACAAAAATTCTGAATTTGAAAAGTCCAATAACTGAAGTGACAAAAGAATTCACTAGAGGGTCTTGATGGCAGGCTTTAATGGCATTTTAAAGATCAATGATTTCAAGATGTAGCAATTGAGATCACCTTGTGTGGAAACAGAAAGAGAGGGAGAGAAAATGAAGAAAAACACATTGAACTTCAGAGAGCTGCAGACATAATACAGCATACCAAATGGGCATGACTGTAGTCCTAGAATAAAGAAAGGAGCAGAAAAAAATACTTGAAGAAATAGGCCTTGAAAAATTTTGAACTGTGATGAAAATGTGTTGTGTATAATTAATACACAAAAATTCAACAAATTTTAAGTAAGTCAAACTGAAAAAATACCTACCAGATATATCATAGTCAAACTGTTGAAAAAAGAAGAAAGAATCGTGAAAACAACAAAAGTGATTTATCTTCACAAAGGATTCTTAATAAGACTAAAAGCTGACTTTACATTAGAAATCATAGAGGTCAAAAGGCAGAAGAATGTGATATTCAGATGAAAAACTATCAACCCAAAATTCTAAATCCACCAAAGCCACCTTTCAAAAAACATCACTAGCAGATCTGACCTGAAGTCAATACTAAGGGAATCCCTTAAACTTCAGTTAATACAGTAGGCAGTAATTCAAATCCACACAAAGAAATAAAGAGTACTAGTAAATGTAATTACACAGGTAAATTCTTAAAAAGACACAATGTATTTTTTAACCAAAAGTAATTCAAGGTATACTATAAGTTAAAGGTATACACTTGAATTCCTAAAGCATTATAAAATAGAGGAATAGAATGAAATACTATAGTGAGGTCAACTAAGTTTTAAGAAAACACAAAAGGAGTAACAAAGGAACAAAAAGAGAAGAAATAAAATGAAACTGCAACTTCTAGAAGAAAAAGTAGGCCCAAATCTTTACCAAGTCCGCCTAGGAACTGACTTCCTTACCAAGACCCCTACAGCACAGAAGTTAAATCAAGAATCAATAAATGGGATGGACTCAAACCAAAAAGCTTCTTTTCAGCAAAAGAAACAATCAATAAGGTGAAGAAAGAGCCTACAGATTGGGAAAAAATCTTTATCACATGTACCTCAGATGAAGCATTAATCTCTAGGATATATAAAGAACTCAAAAAACTTAACACCAAAAAAACAAATAACCCAATCAATAAATGGGCTAAGAAACTGAACAGACACTTCACAGAAGAAATATAATCAATCAACAAATATAAGAAAAAATGTTCAACATCTCTAGCAATTAGAGAAAAGCAAATCAAAATCTCACTCCAATCAGAAGGACAATTATCAAGAAAACAAGCAACAATAAGTGTTGGTGAGGCTGTGGGGAAAAGGATACACTTGTACATTGCTGGAGGGAATGCCAAACTGGTGCAACCATTATGAAAAGCAGTGTGGAGAATCCTCAGAAAACTTGGAATGAAACCACCATTTGACCCAGTTATCCCACTCCTCAGTTTATACCCAAAGGACTTAAAATCAACATGTTACAGTGACACAGCCACATCAACATTTATAGCAGCTCAATTCACAATAGCTAAACTATGGAACCAACCTAGGTGTCCTTCAACAGATGAATGGATAAAGAAAATGTGGTGTACATATATATATGGTATATATATACATATATATATGATGGAATATTACTCACCTTAAAGAAGAATGAAATTCTCACATTTCTTGGTAAATAAATGGATGGAGTTAGAGAATATCATGCTAAGTGAAATAAGACAAACCCCCAAAATCTGAAGATCATATGTTTTCTCTGATATGCGGAAGCTAATTCACAATAAGGGAAAGGGATAGGGAAGAATAGTTATTTTATATTAGGTAGTGGGAGTGAAGGGAAGGGAAGGGGTATGGAGGAAGGAATGATAGTAGAGTGAAACAGACATTATCATCTCATGTACATGTATGACTGTATGATCAATGTGATCCTGCAATATTTATAATCAGAAAAATGAGAGATTATACTATTTATGTATGATCTATCAAAATTTATAAATGCATTCTACTGTCATTACAACTAATTAGAACAAATAAAATTTTTTAAAAATTTTAAAGCAAATGGGTAGGCTTAAATCCAACCTACCAATGGTTATACTAAACACATCAATTAAATGTCAGCAAATACCAGAGGGAATACGGAATGAATATGACCAAATCACACTGTGTGCATATATAAATATAACACAGTGAATTCCACCTTCATATATATGTAGAAAGCACCCATCAAAAATAAGTAAATAAACAAGTGAAAGACTGAAAGGAAAATTAGTGGAGTAGAGGAAAGAGATGGGGAAGGAGGAGGCAGGGAAAGGGAGGAAAGGATGCTCATATAGAGTAAATCAAATTCCACACATGTGCAGTTTTGCCAGAAGGAACCCAACTACTATGTATGAGTATAATGCTTTACTAAAAAAAAGTCTAAGATTATTAGGTTTGACATGAAAATTACTCATATTTATACTATCTGTTTACAAGTGTCAAATTTTTTAAAAGACAAAGAGAATCTTAAAGTTAAAAAAGTTGGAAAACTATACTCAGCAAACATTAACATACATCCCTCAGTAATTGATAGAATAATCCAAAAAAGAAATCAGTAAAGATAGAAGCTGAGCAACATTATTAACAAAATTGACCTTATATATACATTACACTGTATCCAGCTTCTCCAGAATATATATTCTTTTCCAAGCACACAGGGAACATTTACAAAACTTTTCCATACTTGGGTAAAAAGAAAGTCCCTGGAGATTTCAATGGACTGACATTATTTTGAGTTATGTATGTTGACAAATTATAGAACTCAATAATGAACAAATAAGAAGAAAATCTCCACATATTAAGAAAATTTACAAATACAATTCTAAATAATTCATGGAACAGAGAAAATATTTCATTTACTGCAACTGTACAACAAATTATTCCCAAACCAACATAATCATTTACTATGCTCGTTAATTGTGGGTCAAGACTCTAGAAAAGTCCACCGAGATGTTTCCTACTTAATTTTTGCCATGACAATGCAGTCACATGTCAGCTGAGGTTGCTGTCCCCTACAGGGTTGACTATGGCTGAGGATGCATTCTACAATGACTTAATCACATGGTTATCATGGCTTTTTACAGAAGATGTATGTTTCAATCCTTTCTCTGAAGAACTGGGAAAAGTACTTTAAATTATTTGCTTTCACTTGGTGGGGAAAGCATAGCACCTCCTTATCTTACTTCAGGGCTAAAACAAACTGAAACTGCTAAATCAAGTAGATATCAAATTGGTACTGTAACAATACAGAGAAAAAAAATAACTATTTAAAAGAAGTTTGAATAGTACTTGATATATCCTTCGTGGACTACATTTTAAGTGCAAAAAGTAATAATGTTACTGTAAGGACAAAAAAAAAGATATTTTAAACTTCACCAAGTAGTTTTATTTTTAATAGTAGTAATGCAATTTTTTGATTATTTCATATTTATTGCTTTATAAAGCAAAAGCAAATCATGGAACTAATCATGTTTTGAACTAGTATTTTTAAGGTAAGAGAAAGAAGTTTAAAGACTCTTTTTGAAATTAAATACTGGGCTGGGCATGGTGGCACATGCCTGTGCCTGTAATCCCAGCAGCTTGGGAGACTGAGGCAGGAGGATGATGAGTTCAAAGACAGCGTTAGCAACTCAGCAAGACCCTGTCCCTAAAATATATACAAAAAAGGGCTGGGAATGTTGCTCAGTGGTTAAGCACCCCTGGGTCCAATCTGTCAGTGCAATACATATATATATATGTATCATATATATTATATACTGAATAGAAGTATTATATATATTATATATAAATATAATATATATTATATTTAATATATATATATTAAATATTGAATAGAAGTATTGATATGAACTCAAAATTTTCTGAACACAGATTGGCTTCCTCTGTCCCCTCGAAAGGATAGGAAGGCAATAATTGCCCAATAACCCCAGCAACTGGATTATGGCTCAAGGTATGGAGAAGGTAAGGAAGAGATATGACATCGTGTTGAGTTAGAAGATTAACGAGGATATAGCAACAGGAAACAGGAATATGTTTGAAGCAGCACCCACTGACAACGTTGGAGAAATTTGATCATCAAACAAATAATAGCTGTTTGATAATTTACAAATATACTAAAATTTAAGAATCTGAGAGATCGTAATTTGTTCAAAACAAAAAAAAGGGGGGGGGGAGGAAATATTGCCATTGGCAGAAGAACAAGAAGAAAAAGAGAGGAAATAGAATGAAGAATGTTTAAGGGACTCATGAGAAACTAAGAGGATGGATATATGCATTATGAGAGTCCTAGAATAAAGGAAAAGAAAATTTATTTGAAGATATGATGGCCAAAAAAATATTTCCCAATATGGGGAAAGAAAAGTATATTCAAATTCAAGAAGTCCACAGAACTTTAAGTAGAGCAACCAAAGAGGTCCACGTGAGACACATGATTAAATGTGTCAAAGACAAAGAGACAGGTTTGAGGCAGCAAGAGTAACCTGTCATAAAGGAGCCCACCCCGTCACATACACACAAAGCTATCAGATTTCTCAGCAAGAACTTTGTAGACCAGAAGGGAATGGAATGATAACTTCAACATGCTGGAGAAAAAAAAAAAACTGCCAGCCAAGAATATCATATTGGCAAACCATCCTTCAGAATTAAAGGGGAAATGATGATTTCTTCAAATAAACGTGTTTTAGTCAGCTTTTTTGCTGCTGTGACTAAAAGACCTGACCAGAACAACTGTGGAGAAGGAAAAGTTTATTTGGGGGCTCATAGTTTCAGAGATCTCAATTCATAGACAGCAGGCTCCATTCCTTGGGGGAGCTTAGGCTAAACATCATGGTAGAGTGTGGCAAAGGGAAGCAGTTCACATGATGATCAGGAAGCAGAGAGAGACTCCACTCTCCAGACACAAATATATACCCCATAGCCACACCCCCAATGAACCACTTCCTCCAGCTACACCCCACCTGCCTCCAGCTACCACTCAGTTAATCCCATCAGGGATTAATTCACTGATTAGGTTAAGGCTATAAACCAACCATTTCTCCTCCAAACCTTCTTGCATTGTCTCACACATGAACTTTTGGGGGACAACTCATATATAAACCATAACAAAACACAAGCTGGAAGTTTATTACCATAGGTCTGCCTTATAAAAAATTGCTAAGGAAAGTCCTTCAACTTGAAATGAAGGAATATTAGGCAGCAATACTAAAGCATAAGACCGTTTATCTCATATTAAGTACCATTTTACATAAAATAAATTTTAAAGTGATAAATTTGTCTTGATTTCAATTGAAAGTATGCACCAAAGTCATAGATTTAGACTTGCAATTACTAGTAGAAATCCTACTAAATTGATACAGAGTATAGAAATATTTAGGGGAATTTAAATCACTATATTTTATAAGTTAAATTTTAAGGTTTATGGAAGCTATTTAAGTTCTTAATAGATTTGATTTTATGAGTCAGATATAAGAGAAAAACAAATTCACAGAACTTATACAGGCAGTTTAAAACGTTGAAGTTGTTTAAGATTGTAAATGGGATCAAACACTATGTAAGTTCCCTTAAAATTGGGAGTTAAAATTTGGTAGTCTTAGGAATAGTATAATAAGATTTTTAAGGTGAACTTAAATGCACAAAGAAGATTGAGACTTTTGAATTGTAGCTTTAACAAGTTGAATATTAGTTTTAAAACCAAAGAAACTTTTCAATAGCACTTTCAGTGCATACCAAAGTCCCTTGAGAGCACAAAACCTTGCTTTCAATATTCCTGCAGGGGGAAAAAAATCTGATCAAAGTTAATATTAATAACTGAAAGCTGGTAGCCTAGAAATTACAGCTATACTTAACATGTACCTTGATTTTTTTTTAAATGCCCTTGTCTTAGCAAAGGCAAAAGTTAAAACTTACTAGCATTTTCCTGAAAGCAACCCAGGCACAAAAGCAGAAAGAAAACCAATGCTGTTTCTCAGACAGTGCTGAATTTCTCATGCTAAGGGGATATAACATAACTTCTCTCCCAATGGCAGATATATAAATATAAACATAAAAGTTTCATGATCACGGAATGCATATAAAAATAATGTAAGTTGATGACATTGTTAGAACCAATGTTAATAGATGTTAATAAACTTAAAAGAATGTTTCATTAACTTTCAAAGTCAAGAGATCCACAAACATATTATTAGACATAGGCATGAATTTATGAGTTTACTTGTCTTTTGATAATTTCCACTCTAAAAGATTGAGAGAAAATTTAAGAATTAGCATTTATTAAGGACCTGTCACACTCATTGCTGTGTATATATTACCTCACTGAATTTTCACAACTGCCTATGAGGGGGTACTTTTATCTCCCTTTACAGATATGGAGGGTGAGGTCACACAGCCATGAGTGGCAGAGCCAGGATTCAAAGAGTAACCCACAGCCCCTGCTCTGCATACCCCAGTGTTGCTCATTGGGTGCTGAGGATTACCTGCAACAAAATCACTGTTGGGTTTATTTTACATTCAGTTTCCTGGGACCCATTTCAATTCTCTGGAATTAGAATATCTAGGAATGGTGGCAGAAATATGAATTTTGAGAATGAGTTTGAGAAAGAATGTGCCCAACATGTGTCATCATTCTCTGACCTTTTCCTTAAACTTGAGCGCAGACATTCATGTTTGGAAACAATCTTTCTGAGCAGATTTCAAGTTTTTAAATTCCCAAGTGCAAAACCCTTTCATAAAATGTAAGCTATCAAATTCTCTCATCTGTCCTTGAAACAGTTAAGAGCCCAGTATCAAGATTTAGTTCACAGGAATCTCAATATAAGACCTGTGGCCAAAGAGAATACAAACATATGCTGTCAACCAACTTAGGAGGTGGTGATTTGGGGCAAAATTTCCTTTCCTCACCCTCAAATACAACTACATGTGGTCATCTAAAGTAGTCCTTCTCACTTATTAATGTCCTGGCAAACCATCTGGACTCTGGTTAAAAGGCAGATTCTCATTTAGTAGATCTTGGGTGGGGCCCAAGATTCTGCTTCTCAAAACCCCTAAAATGCTGCTGATGCTGTTGGTCCACTAGGTGGATCCTTGGATGAATGTACCTGGAGAGAAATCTGTAAACACCTAGTGTGGTAGAGTAGGGTAGGATATTACCTACAACTGAATGCTGTCTCATGCACTGACAAGTAGTTTTTCAAAAATTATAAAAATAATTTGATAAATTTCTATTGTTCACTTTATCACAAATCTTTTTTAAGCCCAAAAGAGGTTTGGTGATAAAAATATAGAACTATGTTTATAATTCAAAAAAATCCCATGAGAAAAACCCATCCCCCCATTTCCATTTTATCCATATCATATTTACATTCAGTCCCTAATTTCTTATCTTATGTCTCCTCTATGACACTTCCAAACAACAGTCAGTGATTCAGACTTAAAAACAATAGCATTCAGTCATTGTAATTGAAGCCAGTAACTTTATTTTACAGGGGAAGTTTCTTCCTTTAAAAAGAAAATAGGAGGGCTGGGGATATAGCTCAGTTGGTAGAGTGCTTGCCTCATAAGCACAAGGCCCTGGGTTCAAATCCTCAGCACGGCAAAAAAAAAAATAAAAAAGGAATGAAATTCACATTTCAAGTTTTTTGAGAGGTCATTCATTGTGAGGGTATATTATTTATGAAAGTATTGTGATTTTTCTGCTGAGAGAGAGTTCAGCAGTTAGGAATGTGGGCCTGTTTTTGATGGAAAACCCCCATATCTAAATAAGACAGACATTTGCAACAAAACATCCCACCACAGAATTTTCTTTTAATAGAGCAGCATTGCACATTGTTCTACCAGATTGCTCTCATATTGGCTGTACCATGTGTTTTGCAGCAATTTCCTAAGCAGGTATGAACTTATACATGGCATGCCAACAACTTCTAAAAATATATTTTAGCTTGACCATGTGTAAGTAGTTGCCCTGTGTGAGCTTACAATTGATAAAGACCATTTCTGAGTTTCCATAGATAGCAGAACAGAAGTGAAAGTGAGTTTTAATTTCTGTATGTGCTAGCAATGGCTAGGTTCATCATATCCAATTTTCCTCTCTGACATGGGGATGTCGAAAGAGTTTTCCTTGTTCCCCTGCAGGAATGGAACCACATTCTAGCCAATGGCCTGAGAGTGGGAAATCATGTGCATCACATTCAGTTCAAGAGAGTGAAAAGACTGTACCTTTTCCATTATTCTCCTTGCAGCAGCAACATTAGAGGTCACAGCGATGTGACATAAAACAGAAGAGTTTCTCACAACCTGGTTCCCCCAACCTTAACAGAGCCCCCACTTTCATTGTCCATGTAGCACATGTAAGAAATAAAACTTTGTTGTGTTAAATCCATATAAACTAGGCTTCTCAGGATCATAAGTGGATTTTGTGAAGCACCTTACACCAGAGGGGAAAGTAACAGGAGTGCCGTGACTGACAGTCTCAATTCTGTCCCAAACTAGTCATCTGACCTCAGCTAAGTCACTGCACCTCTCTGAACACCACTTTCTGCAACTGTGAAATGCAGATATTGGACTATGTTGAATTCAACTCATGTTGCTTTAATGTTTGATATTTGTACGATGCCAGGCACTGTGCCAGGTGCTGGACATAGGACTACCACGTGGATTCCTTCCAGGGCTTTAATCTAACTCCCAGAAGTCTCAATCAGCTGTCCTCTAACATCACCTGCAACTTGGCGATGAACAGTGGCAAGTTCACACTTCGAATGAAGATAATAAAACCTTTATGTGGATGAATTTCTCTGGGGGTGGGGGCGGCGAACCCTAAGCACTTTCATTTCTCCTCATAATTTTCTTAAAATTTGTTTTGCAAACTGGTTCTTCCCTCCTGCTGGATGATAATTTGGGAAGGTGCCTTAGCATTTCCAAAAATAATCTCTTTCACGAATTACAATGTTTAAGACTGTGTAATAATCAACTAACTCCAAGCTTCTTTGAACTTAAACTCTTTTCCTTTCCAAGTTCCCTCAGTCCCGGAATCCATCAGAGGAAACCACAACAGGGATAGGACAGGAAGGTGTCGATCAATATTTTTTCTCCAGAAACTCGCTGATGTTTCTGAGCCCTCCAGGGACTAGGGAGGCAGGATTACAGAGAAGATCTCACCGTGGTAGGTCCACTGGGGTCTGTCCGTATTTCCACTGGCCCTTCAGTTTCTAGCGAAGGTTCCAGTAAGTCCATTGTGCAGAATTCCCAATTCCAGCAGAGACTCCTTTGGAGGAAGGAGACAGTACTTCTATTTTCTTTTTTTATTAAAAATTTTTTTTTAAATTTTTACAGACTGCATTTTGATTTATTGTACACAAATAGGGTACAACTTTTCATTTCTATGGTTGTACACAGTGTAGTTTCACACCATTCATGTAATCATATATGTACATAGGGTAATACTATCTGTTTCATTCTATTATCTTTCCATCCACCACCCCCTACACCATCCAAAGTTCCTTCATTCTTCTCTTCCCCCAGCCCCGGCACTCCCACCTCATTATGTAAGTACTTCTTACTGTCATTTTCTCAGCTTGGAGGATCACCCTCTAGTAAGGTCACCTAGTCTCTTCAGGATGGCTCCCCCTCACTGTCCACATTTGGTCCCTGGAGAACATTTTGTTCCGCTGAGTGGAAACCCAGAGACTCTCTCCACCCTCTATCAGGCTTCTTGGTGAAGAGCAGACACCAGTCTCTCCTTAAGCTGTGTTAAGTACCTCAAGTTCTCTTCTCCTTTCAACACTCCTACTTTAGGTTTATGGTGAGGAGGAAGCCACCATCTTCCTTCTGCCATGGGTGGGTGGAGGGGGAATGCTGAGGAACCTGAATATTGACAACTCTCCAAAGAAATCCTCTCTCCCTAGGTCTCTTTACCTCCATTCTTTTATATCCTCAAAATGTACAAAAGGACGATATTGGAAAAATTGGTTTAAAAGTCTCCAGTGTGAGAATACCTTCCTTTGGGATATTCTGCAGGAATACCAGATCCCTAATAGTGTTCTTAGTCATTGTGGTATTAGTTGAAACAGGGACACTGTATTGACATCCTATTTATAATGCCAAGGAACATATATGTATATAAATTTAACGAACTTATTTGAAGTTGGTTGGTATAATAAATAGAGCACAGCTTCCAGTGTTAGATACAAATTAGATTAAATTTACCTCACCATTTAGTAACTGTAAAGGTAATGTCTAATTTTATAATCTTTTGAGGATTAAATTGAGTAATATGTAAATATAACCTTACTGACTCATTGTAGAGAGTTAACAAATCAACTTCCTTTTCTCTCCCAATTTTCTGACAGATAGTGTGATTGCCAATTTCCTAATGCTATTGATCAGAAATGAAATGACAGAGGCCAGACTTAAACATAGGCCTTCACACTCCAAATCTCACTGCTTTGCCACACCAGCTTGATTTTATGTGACAAAGCTTGAGATTTCAACAGACATTTCAGATAAACATTCTTCTCCGTGGGCTGTTCCTAGTTTGTAAAACTCAGCAGAGGTGGTGGAAACACATTACTCAGCCCACTTGGCTTCCATATGTCTATGTCCTAAATAAGCTCATTTGTACTCAGAATTTTGAATAGTGAGCAAATTCACAATAACTTGAAAATCAATTACGATTCAATTCACCACCCAGAGGATGACCATCAATGTGGAGAGACAGGTGTGCAGAGAACATGATTGGGGGTTTGCCAAGTTCTAAACACCATCATTAAAATTTATAAATTATTTTTGCACCCAGGATGTTGAAAATCTTCACATTTTCAGGAGTCTTCATCCAACAAAGTAAATGAGATGTTGATCTCATGGGCTTATCTATTTCCGCCAGGTAGGCTTCCTTAGGTTTATAGATTTAAAAAAAAGAAAAGAAAAGAAAAGAAAAACCAGTTGGGATTGTGGCAGATATGGAGAGTTTTGCTTAGTTCACCCTTTAAGAAAGAACTGGCTATTCAGGTATGTAGTATCTGACAACCAATGGCTGTTAATCCTTTGAAGTCCCCTCATTTTTTGAGCTGAGCACACACTCTTCTCATGGTGCTCCCAGACAGTGATTAAATGCTATTAAACTTCTAAAAGTAAAATCTAGAAGTTGAAACATGCAAGAGAAAAGTCTCAAGGAGCAAAATCCTCATAGATGCCTAGCATTTTTCCAAACTTTAGTGATCTCAATCCCTCTTATTTCGACAGCAACTTTGATAACTCACCATTATTATTTAAGAAATAATGCTCTCTTCTCACACTCTCATTTGGATTCATGTGATGTTTAAGTGATGACATAAGCAAAAGCATCAAATGATTTGGGAACAAACATTTGTCAGTGCTTCCTAAACTTTAATGTGCTTGTGAGTCATCTGGGGATTGTTAAGATGCAGGTTCCTATTCAGCAGTTCTGGGGCTGGGTTTCCCTTGCTAAGTGATCATCCAGGTGATGCTGATGCTGTTGGACTTGGACTTCCCCTCCTCAAGTATCTTTCAAGATGCCTTAGGCATTCCCTAGTATGTTTTACATTAAGCATGAAGAACACGGCTGCATCTGGCGTATCAGGAGAGTTTCTTCAGTGCTGGTGAGTGGAGATTTGGCTTTGGACACACACTATGCCTAGCACTTTACTCTATATCATTTCATTTAATCCATGAAACTCCATATCAAAGAAGGTAGCATTTCCATTGTATGGATCACAAAACTAAGGCTGGCTAGCTAGATTGCTGAGTGGCACAAAACCTCTGAGCAGCAAGAGACACTCTGCCTGGGAAAGAGCAGCTATTCTTTGTTTCTGGTTAAGACTTTGAAAATCAACTAAATGGAAGAAAGCTTGAGACCACCAGCCCATGGCTCACTTTTTAAGATTACGGTTCAATAAATATTCCCCCAAAGGAATGTGAAACAAAACAGACAATGAACAGTGTTCAAATTCTTAGTCTTCTGAATGGATTCTGAGTGAGGTAAGACTATGCCATAAATTCTTACCCTTGTTAATAGAAATATTTTTCATGTGTGAAATTCTTTAATTTATTAATTTATAGGTTTTATGGATTTTGGAATGCTCATCAATCAACTATGTACATCATATTAGTCATAAAAGGGATGTATTGTCAAAGTTATAAATATAGATACGCAACCAGACCCAAACTGAGTTTTACTAAATCTTAAACATTTGCAGTTGCTGAATAATTCAGCCTTTAAAAAATCTAGTACAGAGGCTCTTTTCTGTTAGTACGGACCTAAAAGGAAATGTAACATTAATATATTATTCTATTTGAATTGTTATTTTCCAACTACAAGGGGGAAAGTAAAGCTACTTAATAAACTAGGACCATGAGCCAAGAAAACAGAATCCATATGTTTCAAAATTGTTCTTCTCAAACAATAGTAAAACTAAAAGCATTTTTGATTCCACACAAAAAAATGTCTACTTTAATTACATTAATTGTTGGTTGACAGAAATTGAAGAAATACATTCACTTCATAATAAACTTTTAACAGGAAAACCTTTTGCAGATGGTAATTTTTGTCTGTTAGAAATGTATGGCATTGGCAAATATTTGAGTTCCTATTACTGGCTTAAAAATTGTACTGGGCCATGAGGTCTTGTCTGTTTTACATTTAGAGAAACTCAAGGTCCTACCTGTTTGACTGGGCATCTGCAATAACCAATCAACTCTCTTGATCTGTCTTCAAAAAACTGAATAACTTTGGGGAAACAAGAAAATAAAATGTAGTATCAATTATTTTAAAAACTGTAACTTACATTACATATTCATTTATAGAAAAAGCAAAGGTTTCTTTCTGCAAAAAACAATGACAGGTAAACTGGAGGTGGGTAGAGCCTACTAAAGGACCATGAACTCGGAGTGCAAATACCAGAGTTCCCATCCTAGTGTTATCACATACTAGGTCTCAGTTTCCAGGTATAAAATGAGGCTCCTCATGGCTTTACATTTGTAAGACCACATGAACAATTTCCTTAACAGTGATCAAACTTCCAAAAATATCAGTGATTGTCTTTATTTTATGGTGTTCTATACTGAAATGATAGTTACCAAAAATTAACAATCTTACCCTGGCTGATGAACCAAACTATTTAGGGATATCTATTTTCTTCTTTCAACTCTTCTATTTTTTCTGAATTTCATAGCAAGCACATATTTTTCTTATATTCATAAAATGCCTTTCCAAATTTGAAAACAATAAAGACAACCACAGTTCTTTCAATAGTATATGTTATGTAGTATCCATGAAAAATATCCTCCCAGCTAGGAAATACATGTACTCTTAACATACATTTGACTCACCAGGATGTTTTGTTGTATTGTCAGTGTATCTTGTAATCAAAATGAATTAAAAGTAAAACGTCTATTCATGGGAAGTAGCTTGATAAAGAGAATGAATTTTTTCAAACCATATGCCTGCCTAAGAATCCCAGGCCTTCTGCTTCCCAGCTGTGACCTTGTGTATCTTGGCCAACATTTCTGAAGATGGGGGTGGGGCTACTATATGGGTTACTGGCTAACTGTCCCTTGGTACTAACGCTGTCTTCTATATTTTGCTCCAGGATGCTAATTCTGGGACTCTGGAAACTATAGAACTCATATTCCCTTAGCTGGATTCAAATAAAGTTGTGTCAATGGGAGCCACTGGCTGGCGAGGGAAAGGTTTCCAGATACTCCCTAGTTAGTGGTAGATGACAATTCCAATTCCAGCTTCCAGCTTCTCTCAACTCTCCCAGCCCTAACTGCTCTAAGCTCCTTCAAAAATATCAGCCAGTTGCTCTACATCAAAGAACTGAGCAGTAGGTAGCACAGGCCCTGAGGTACCAGTGTCAGTCTCACTGCACACTCCTGCCACATGCTGTCCCCCAGGACCATGGGACTGCCCCTCCACCTCACAAAGCACCAAGTCTGTAGTTGTCTGCAAGTCTACCCACACTACAAGGAACTCCTCCTCCATTGATCCTCACAGTGTCTCAGCAAACCACACAATTTTTGATCCTTTGGGTTGCTTATTTGTGAGTGGTCCGTGTTGCATTTTGAAGTCTACCATGTCAAGGGTCTATGGTATTTCTAAAAAATATTAATAAGAGATTGTCAGTAAACCTGATTATATCTACATACCTGTAGGAACATTCTAAAAATTTGCAATTTCTTGCATCCTTCATGAGGGTAATTCTGCCTCAGGAAGTTCCATTTCCTAAATGGATACATTGCTAAATTCATCAGTGAACTGTTTCCACCAAATCAAGTGTTACTCCTTCCTCAAAACACTAACTCGGGCTTCTTACACTTTCATTTTTTCCTTAACAGGGGGGTGGAATGGGAAAAGAAATTAATAAAATAAATTTTATCACTTAAAAAAAACCCCTCTACCTTAACATTCCCAAGAGAGTTCTGTAAAGGTTTTCAATCAGTAAGAACTCCTTCCAAGAGTGATCAGAATAGAAGTTTTTGTCCATACATTCAACTTTCAGTTGTGAGTTGGCATCGTCACTAAAGTGATATACACCAGACAGATATAATTTCTCTCTCTAGGGAAGGAAAAGAATAAAATAAATTTCTAGCATTTTCTGACAGATTTAATAGTAAAGACATAGAAGAAATTCTATCAAGCACAGAAATCTGATATTAGTTGACATAGCCTTCTGATGAGTTAAATCATTTTCTCAAAGTTTTCTAAATTCTAAGGATATCAAAGGAAGACAACTGTGTCTCTGTTGGTTTCTGGGTCCCCTGCTTCTCCAGGCCAATGCATAGAGACCTGAAGCGTATTACTGTCTTTCTCCACCTTTGAACACCTTGCAACGGAGTATCTGGAGGAAATAGAAAGGAACTTCCCAGGCCGGTATTGACTACCAGTGCTCTCCTGGCAGTTTCCCAAGTGCTGAGCTTCTGTCACACACACGTTTCAGGACTGCCATATTTTATGGTCTTTTGAATGTCTGGCAAATGGATTCGCCACTTTCCTCTGCCTTTTATTGTCTACTTTCTGAGGTTTCAGGGAGTTACTCAGAGTGAGGGGAGAAGGTCTGAACACTTGTAGGTGTGAATGGAAACAATTTTAGGTGTATGGGTTCTGCAGAGCTGAAAGGCTTTCCTATCTTTACAACAGAGACAGGGTTCTCCATGCATCCTGGCTGGCCCCAAGGTCCTGCAGGACAAAGTGCTAATGCTGGGCAACAAATAAGGGTCACACTGCAGGAGCTATGTGTCATCTGGAAACCAGAGGAGAGATGGAAAGGAAATGTAATGGCATTTGGTCCTGTGTGCTTAGGTGGGTTTTTTTTGTTTTGTTTTGTTTGTTTGTTTGTTTGTTTTTATTTTGTGTGGTGCTGGGGAACTCAGGGTCTTGTGCATGCAAGGCAAACACTCTACCAACTGAGCTACAGTCCCAGCTCCAAAGGTTTTGAGTCTCTAAAAGAAATGGTTTTCAAGGAGAAAAATGAGAGGAATGAGTTTCCAAGAGACCTGGTAAGACTCTTCCAGAAGTAATGCTCCAGTCCAGATCCAAAATGAAATTCAGAGTTGGAAGACAACCAATCCCACACAGACCCAGTGTGACCCAGATGTAGTGAGGCCTGAAGGGACACAACACTACTTTGTACCTTAGAGTTTTGTCACTTTAACCATGGAAGGTGATAATACTTTGAGCTGCTTCAAAAGACAAAATCCATGGGGGGTCCATCATGGGAACCTGGCCTAACACAAGGGATGTCCAGAGGGCTTGGCTGATGCCGGGATGACAAGGAAGTGTGGCCCAGGCTGAGAGCAGCAGCACAGTGCACAGGGTATGAGTCACTCCTTGGGGACAATTGTGCCTGGAGTTCTTGCTTTACAATTATACACAAGAAAAGTACAAAATATGTACCCACAAATAGATAGAAAATGGATATTTTCAGATTGCACATTACTTATGTTTAATTTCACATCAATATCATATGTTAAACTTCCTGTGCATCTGAAGCAAAGGTTGCCAAATGTTTGATTTGCAAAACGTTTTCTAATCTGAGACCATTGTTCTGAGGTGTCTTATTAAAATGACCTTAATTCAATCTTATTTGTGATTTTTTTCCAAGGTCACCAAACTAAGACTCTATGTAGAAACTGTTCTCTTTCACAATGACTGAAATCAACATTTAGATTTTGTGTTCCAACCATCCCCTTGACTTCTTTACCACCACATTTCAGTTTTGATAATTTCTAAAGTTAAAATGAAAATGGGGGCTGGGATTTAGTTCAGTGGTAGAGCATTTGCCTAGCTTGCATGGGGACCTAGGTTTGATCCTCAGAATCACAAAAAGAAAAAAGAAAAAAAAAATGTTTCCTACTTCACATGAAACCATCTTTGAATAGGAACATACATAAAGCTAACCACAGTCTCTATTTTTCTATTTAACAAAAGAAATCAGCAAACACAGGAAGATCTCTAAGGAAACACCTCAGGTCTTCTCTGGCACTTTCTACCTTGATGGATTGCCTATTTGTTCCCATGGGGACTAGGAGCTCTCCCAGGTTTAGCTACTTGCATTTTGATGACAAAAATCAAAAAATGTGTCACTGTTGCTTTAATATGATATGTTGCCAAGAAACTGGACCATTGTAAATAAAAACTCTTTGCCTTGTGGGATACAATGAACTTTTTAATTTAGTTTATCTTTAGGATCATGTCTCACTTCTCGGCAGAGTTAAATTCAAGAGACCAATGGTACAACATGGTGACTATAATTAATGAAGATATTTTGTATTCTTTTTTGTGGGGGAGCTACCAGGGATTAAACTCAGGGGCACTCAACCACTGAGCCACATCCCCAGCCCTATTTTGTATTTTATTTATTTTTTTTTTCAAAAGAGACAAAAATTTATTGTAATAGATTATCCTTGACTAAGCACTTTTAATAACAGAAATAGTCCACAGAAGTCTAACTGAGAGACTACTAAAGATATTTATTTACTTACTTATTATTATTTTTTTATTTAGCTTTTAATTTTTTATAGACTGCATTTTGATTCATTGTACACAAATGGGGTACATCATTTCGTTTCTATGGTTGTACACGATGTAGATTCATACCATTCTTGTAATCATACATGTACGTAGGGTAATGATGTCTGTCTCATTCCACCATTTTTCATACCGCTCTCCCTCTCATTTCCTTCTACATATTCTAAAGTTCCTCCATTCTTCTAGAGACAGGGCCTCACTGAGTTGCTTAGCACCTTGCTGTTTCCGAGGCTGGCTTTGAACTTTCGATCCTCCTGCCTCAGCCTCAGCCTCTTGAGCTGCTGGGATAACAGGTGTTCACCACCACGCGCAGTTATAATTCTTGAAAATTAATAGAAGAATAGATTTTTAAGTGTTTTTAAAAACAATGATAACTGTATCAGGTAATCTATGTTAATTAGCTCAGGTTAGCCATTTTATAATGTATACTATTTCAAAACATCCTGTTTATGCCATAAATACAACTTTCATTTGTCAATTAACTAATAAATAATTATTCTGTTTCCATGAAAAAAAATTTATTCTTGGATTTCCAATGACCATCAAAAGAAAGATTACAAAGTAAAATGTTAGTGGTTTTAATTAATTAATCAAAGCAAATAAGGGTATAGCATACTTGGTTCTCTTTGGATTTCAGCTGTTTACAGGATATGTCTCAGTATTTTGGTAAAGGTACAAAACTCAACAATAATTGACAGACCAGCTCTTTCTCTATGTAAAAGACATTTCTGACATACCAGTTAGGAATGAGAAAGAGGAATTGTTCTTGACAGTGGATTAAGCACAGGCTTTTGCCAGTATCTCCAAAGAGAACCCTTGAACTGTCTCTAAGACCTTGAGGTGGCTCAGATTATGAGGACATAACTCTACCACCCAACAAAATGTAACCATGGTATCTTCTATGTTTGTATTTTTAAAAAATAAGCTGTAAACTGGGTGTGGTGGTGCACACCTGTAAATCCAGCAACCCAGGAGGATGAGACAGGAGGATCATGAGTTCAAAGGCAGCCTCAACAAAGGTGAGGTGCTAAGCAACTCAGTGAGACCCTGTCTCTTAATAAAATACAAAATAGGGCTGGGGATGTGGCTCAGTGGTCGAGTGCACCTGAGTTCAATCCATGGTACCCCACCAAAAACAAAGATACTTCAGCTCCATTTCTACTCACTAGATTTCTCCTTCTAGTCAAAAGTTATTTGTAGTCAGCAGAGTTAGCACATGCCTATAATCCTAGTGACTTGGGAGACCAAGTCAGAAGATTACAATTTCAAGGCCAACCTCAGCAATTGAGTGAGACCCTATCTCAAAATAGAAAATAAGAAAGGGCTGGGGATGTAGCTCAGTGGTAGGATGCCCCTGGGTTTGATACCCAGTACCAAGAAAGAAGAAGAGAAAAGAAAGTTATTTATGAAAATATTTTTCTGGATAGATTTGCTTTAGTGTTTCAAGAGTATCATGTTATTTGTATTATTTCAATCTTCTTAATGTTTCCATTTTCAGTTTTGTTTCATTTCAGTTTGAAATGTACTTTTCAATCTGAACATGACTAAAGTTTTGCATAAATGAAAATTTAAAAGTACTTTTTCTCAAAAGCAAAATCTTTCAAGATACTTTATTAAAAATCATCTTGTTTAGAAAGTAGCAAACTGAATCTATTTACATAACAAATTCCTACAGATTGCTTTTTAAAAAAGAGACTAAAAGACATTGTAATTAACCTTTTGCTTTGACACTGCATCAAAATAACAAAGTGCTTTGCAAATTACATGTTCTTGAATTTCTTTGTGAGGGCAAAAATGCTCTCAAGTGTATCATATCTAAAAGTAATTATTCTACTCCTGATAATTTAAATTATAGGGGAACATATAATTTTAGAATCTTTAGGAAATATGAAGTAAGCAATAAAAATTTGTCAAAAATTATCATGAATTACAAAGGTAGGTATTCTAAATGATTTCTTTAAGAATAAGAAATCATTCTACCTAGGGTAGTGAAGGCCAAAACAAAAAATTATGGTTTTGTCAAAAAATTTTTTAAAAATCCCAAATCACTTCTTATTCATTCAGGCAGGAGAGGAAGGCTGGATAAGGTCAGTCCACCAAGATAAATGTTTAACCGAAAGTAAAGAAATACACAGTCATTAAGAAAAGTTTAACAACCACAAAAATGACTATCAAAAATAAGTGGCTGTGATGTGACAAGGAAAGACTGTAATTTCTGGGCCTTAAACAGTGGTAAATCATGCCTTTTGGGATCCTGAACATGATATTTGTGAAAATTGAATGAGGACAGAGAAATTATTCATAAAGGAAGAGAATACACCAAGAAAATGCTTGTCTAAATGTATGAGAGGGAGGATTTTGTTTTGTTTTGTTTTAAATAAATCACAGGTCAGACCATGCCAAAGAGCAGCATTGATTTGTGTCACTAATGGAGGCATTGACTTGTTTTTCCTCTAAAAGTTTTCAAAATATTCTATGTTCACTGCCAAATACTGGATCAAGTATAATGAAAAATATTAAAACCAGCTATCCTCCTAGGAATGATTTGAGTAGAAAGTAAGGTAACTCTTAGGTCTTTAACACAAAAGATATATCTGCTAATTGCTGTATTCGTCCCAAGGATGGTATTAAGGGTTCTATCTGATTTTAAGTGACTTCTTTATTAGCATTCTTTCTTTTTTTTTTTTTTTAATTTTATCCCATTTGTACTAGTTTCTATTTATTTATTTATTTATTTATTTTATTTTTTTTTTTTTTACGTTTACATAGGGTAATGATGTTTCTTTTTTTCCCTTCCCCCCCACTATTAGCATTCTTTCTAAGAAAGTTTGAACACAACAATTAAAACATCAATTAAAAATATTCCATCTAGATAGACTACAATGTATTTAAATCTGGCTTCACTTTTTGGTGACTCATTTTGACTTGAGGCTTAACCAGAATAAGAAAAATTCTAGACATATGTATGGAGGAGAGATGTTTCCCTCCCAGCAACATAACACTGAATTAATATGGTTGACTTTAGACATTGTTATTAACCAGGGATCTTGGTTACAAGCAACAGAAAGACAATTTGAAAAAGTTTAAGGGGGAAAAAAGAATGCATTGACTCATTTAGTTAAAGGGATCAAGGTTGAACTTGTTTAGGCAGAGTAAGATCCAAAAGTTCAAGATTTCCTCCGGACTGTCTTTTTATCCTCCTTTCCGATGTTTATTTGCCTCTCTGCTAACTTTGCTGATAGACTCTTTCCATTTAATAATCTCTGGCGTGTTCAACTTCTTCTCCCTAGTTTTGATTAAAACCTCATTGGCCACACCTGGATCATGTTTCCATGCTTGCAACCAGCAAAGCATCTACATGACCCTATCCACAAGGACTGAAAATGTAGAGAGATGATTCTCAAAAGGAAAATTAAAGTGCTGTCACTACAAAATGAAGAGGATGACAGCAAGCAAAACCCATAGTTACCCAGCAAAAGTAATCAGGGCTGTTTGACTATATGTAACAATCCAACTCTAACTTTGACAACAAAAGAAGATTTTTGATTCACAAAATCAAGCCACTGGATGGGAAGAAGAGGGGCTGCTGGACCTTTAGGACTCACATACTGCCAGGATACCTGTGCTACTTTTTGTTTTCTGTCCTCTTTCCCTCAGACTGGACTCCTCCATGCAGGAGTTATGGTGTCCTGCTTTCTATCTCTATTGTCCTTCAAAGTCTCGTGTGTTGAAGGTGTAGTTCCAAATGAAGCAATGTCCAGAGGTGGGACTTTTAGGAAATGATTAGATCATGAGGGTTCTAACCTCATCCATAGATTAATCCATCTGATGGATTCATAATTTTAATGGACTACTGGGAGGTGGTGGAAATTGCAGGCAGGTAGGGCATGGTTGGAGGAAGTGGGTCATTGGGGGTGTGCCCTTGGGGGACTGTATCTTGTTCTGGACACCCCTTCCCCTGTTTCCTGGCTGTTGCACACTAAACAGTTTTCCTCCACCATACTTTCCACCATGATGTTCTGCCTCACCTCAGGCCCAGAGCAGTAAAGTCAGCCAATCACAAACTGAAACCACAAGCCAAAATAAGTCTTTCTTCCCTTAAGTTTTTCATGCCAGGTGTTTTGGTTACAACATTGAATAGCAGACTAACATACACAGTGACTGGCAGGTCCTAATATCTCTTCTTTTAGCTTCATCTAAGAAAGAGTACTGAGCTTGTACTCTCTGAAATCAGGTTTTAAAATCATAGGAAAGGGTGCTGATTGGTTCAGGTGCCATCCTTGGACTAATCACTGTGCCCAAGGAGGGAATGACTTTAGGTAAGAACATGAAAACTCCTTTATGGTTGATGAGGTGGGAAGAATGGTTCCTAGAAGATAAGAGATACGATTCCCAAAAGAAGTGAAAAAGAAGGCAAGATGAGTAATCAAAAATGTCTTGGGTAGACACCTAAAGTGCAAGAAATAAAATAAAAAATCAATAAGTAGGATGGCATCAAATTAAAAAGCTTCTGCACAGCAAAGGGAGTAATTAAAAGTATAAAGAGAAAGCCTACAGAATGGGAGAAAAGTTTTGTCACCTGATCCTCAGGGCATTAAAATCTGGGATTTACAAAGAACTCAAAAAATTTAACACCAAAAAAACCCCACAAATAACCCAATTCATAAGTGGACAAGAGATCCAAGATGGTGGACTACAGGGAGGCTGTGTTCCTTGTCACTCCATAACTTGGGTTTCAAGCAGAGGATATCTGTTTCTCGATGAGGCAGGTTTTGTTGCTTGTCAATCTCCTGCTGTTTACCCCATTTGTCCACTGTGATCACCTGCAGTCCGCCAGCATATCGACTACAATTTGAGTGCGGATTGCTCACTGACTGGCACCTACCACCCGCCATTTGCCTGCCTCTTGCCTGTCCATCACCTGCCTTTCACCTACCTATCACCCACCACCTGAGGTTCACCTGCAAATTGTTGAACAACAGTCAGCAGACTGACAGACTGCCAGTGGATGCCAGCTGCCTGCTGTTGCCTGGAAGTCCAATGTCACCGTACCTGTAGGTTTGGTTACACGTGGCTGCTGCCATTTTGAGACAACAGCCAGGATCTGTAGGACCCCCTAGTGTGGTGGGCGAGACCCGGGGCTCAGGGTTACACCACATGCATCCAAAGATGGTGACTGGCAGAGAGCCAAATGGCGTGCTGAATGCACCTTGAGAAAAACAGGAAGCTGCTTCATGAACTTCTGAAGAGTATGTGTCGTTTGTCCCGCTGGTCAGTGGCAAGCGGCAAGCAGTGGCAAGCGGCAAGCGGCAGCAAGCGACAAGTGGCGGCCTGTACCAGGAATGGTGAGCGCTCAGGTAAGTAAAAGACAGTTTCGCTAGCGAAATTAATGAGAAGGTTTCCCTATTTGAGGAAACGGTGGCCTTAAGGTTTTAACGGAAGATTCCCCTAGAGAGGGAAAGTAATGAAAGGCTGTCTCAAGAGACAGCGAAGGACGTCCAGTAGTGAATGAATATGTGTAAGGTGTTACCTTTTCTTCTTTCATTTCTGTTTGTTGTTGTTGTGGCATGTAAGGTGTTATTTGTGTTACCTTTTCTTGTTTCGTTTCTGTTTGTTGTTGTTGTGGCATGTAAGGTGTTATTTGTGTTACCTTTTCTTGTTTTGTTTCTGTTTGTTGTTGTTGTGGCAATATGGACATTAGTTCATTTCTGTTTGACTTCCAAAAAACCAAAATTTCAAGAACGGTTAAGAGAAGGGGAAAAGATATTAGAAACTGTAAAAGAAGAACAATCAAATTGAGCTTCTAAAAGAGAAAGTAGATGTTCAGACCTCTGTGCCTCCGTCAGAGCAGTATTAACTCCAGAGATGGGAGTACAACCAATACCAACTTCGGTTGTCGGCCCATTACCTAAAGGAACAGTGGGACTAGTTCTGGGGAGGAGTTCTTCTGCTTTAAAAGGATTAAATATTGTCCCTGGAGTTATAGACCCTGATTTTGCAGGAGAAATAAAAATCCTTGCTTCTTCACCAAGAGGTATAGCAATAATAGCTCAGGGTGATCGCATAGCACAATTGTTGGTCTTACCCAACTGCCATGATCAATATCCATCAAAGAATATTATTAGGGGAAATAAAGGATTAGGTTCTACTGGCCAAAATATGGTCATGTTAACATTGGATTTAAAAGATAGACCTATGACAAAGTTAGTAATAGAAGGCAAAAGTTTTGAGGGCTTATTAGATACTGGGGCTGACAAAAGTATTATCAAAATTACAGAATGGCACAAAGCCTGGCCACTTCAACAGGCAGATCAGTCTTTAAGGGGATTGGGTATGGTTTCCAATCCTAACAAAAGCACAGCCATATTAAAATGGAAGGTGGCTAACCAGGAGTTATGTTCTGATACTACCCGATGTAATGCAGTTGTGGGCAATCCTCAATGGAATCTAAACATGCTGACAGGCCAAGGACCATATGAAGGGCAAGGTAATCAGATTAATTTCCACCCCGATGTGTATCAACAAATTAACCCTCAACTTTTAATCTATCATTATATGGATGATATTTTGCTAGCTCATAAGGAAAAACCTGTCTTAGAGCAATGTTATAATTCCTTACTAAAGTCACTGGAAAGATGGGGCTTACATATTGCCATTGATAAAGTACAAATGACAGATACCAAAAACTTCCTGGGATCTATCATAAATGCAACTATGGTTAAATCCATAAAAATTACCGTTCGGGTGGGCAAACTTAGAACTTTAAAGGATTTTCAAAAACTTTTGGGTGATATTAATTGGATTAGACCTTACCTTCATTTACCCACCTCAAGATTGGGCCCCCTGTTTGATATTCTTAAAGGTGATTCTGACCCCCTTTCTAAGCAGGTGCTTACCCCTAAGGCTCGAACAGCTCTCAAGCTTATTGAAACAGCTATGGAAAAGTTTCATCTTGATCGTATTGACCTAGCTAAGCCTTTATCATTCATTGTCTTGGCCACAAATAAGTTACCCACAGGAGTGTTTTGGCAAAAGGGTCCTATTCTATGGGTTCACATGAATTATTCCCCTAACAAGGTCTTATCTTTGTTTACTGAATCTGTGGCAGAATTAATCCTTAAGGCATTAAAAGTATCCCTTTCCACCTTTGGTATTCAACATGTCACAGGAATTCCCTATAATCCTACTGGACAAAGCATTGTGGAGCGTGCCCATTTAATGCTTAAAAACATGCTTTATAAACAAAAAGGGGGAATAGGGGCATCATACAGATCCCCAAAAGACAAATTATCTGTTGCCTTGTTCATCTTAAATTTTTTAAATCTCAATTCTGAGGGCCGATTGGCTGCTGACCGTCATTCAGAGCCTAATAAAAAACATCTACCTCAAGTGCTGTGGAAGGACATTCTATCGCTACAATGGAAAGGCCTGGATTCGGTGTTAATCTGGACCCAAGGGTCTGTTTGTGTTTTCCCACAGGACACACAATCGCCAATTTGGGTGCCAGAGAGATTGGTCAAGGCCTCAACAGAGACCCCAAAACAGGAAGAAGATGAGGAGGCTTCTCCCGCTGATGGTGCTGGCGATTTCTCACCAAGTTAATGGAGGAGACTCGCGTGAACTATGGGGTATAGTAAAGACGTGGCCCTATCCTGTACCCCTTACCAACTCTTCTATTCTATATCCTCCTATTTTTACAATTGGCCACATTTCTCCAGTCTGCTGTTCAATGGGGAAAAGAATGGTTTGAGTTTTTGTCCGGGGGAGGTCTATTGTGTGTTGTATCTGTTCTGTGCATATAGTATTTATACAAAATGCATATACATCGGCGCAGAGAAACAGCCATTATTCACCAAGCTCTCGTCGCAATTGATGCTGGCTCATCCCCCCAAGTCTGATTAAATGTGCTAGACCGGTAGTCAAAGACGGGTAAGATTCATGGGGAGCTCATACCGACCTAAGACAGGAAATGAGGTCTAGAGCCTCATTGTCCAATGATGGGTAAGGATTTGCTCTGCCGTGGACAACCTAAGACAGGCACGGTCTCCTTTATAAACAGATGGGGAAATGTGGTGGGCGAGACCTGGGGCTCAGGGTTATGCCACATGCATCCAAAGATGGCAACTGGCAGAGAGCCAAATAGCGTGCTGAATGCACCTTGAGAAAAACAGGAAGCTGCTTCATGAACTTCTGAAGAGTATGTGTCGTTTGTCCCGCTGGTCGGCGGCAGGCGGCAAGCGGCAAGCAGCAAGCGGCAGCAAGCGACACCCTAGCCAGATTGACTGCACCCCACCTCCAGGATCCCGCAACCAGACCGACCACACCCTGGCCAACAGGACCTCCAGTGAACCACCCCCCATCCAGCTTCAGAACCATTTGCCAACACATTTGGAAGCCAGAGTGGCCATCTTGGATTATCCTGGAAGTCTTATCTCCCATCTTTAGGTGGGGCAAATCTCATCCTGAGATGCCTGCTGGAGACTGGAAGCTCATTATCAGGTACCTCTCATACATCAGGCTACTGAAGGTTGGGAGGTTTGAATACTATATGAATGTTATAGTGTAGTTTCTTTTTCTCCTTATTGAAAATTTTTGTTTTTAATTCTTTACTTCTTTTGCTCTATTTTCCTTTTGTCTACCTGTCTCCTCAGAGTCTCTCCCTTTTCTCATGCTAACAACCAACTTCTTTTGATTACTCTTTCACTCTTTCTATGATCTAGAACTTCTATATGCTCTTTTCTTATCCCATTAACAGCTACATCCTACACCCCTCCCCATCCTCTTTGTCCTCCATTTGAAACTGCAGACCTTATTGCAAATCTATTTGTTATACTGTAGATAACAATTGAACTCATTCTGTTTATTATGACAATATCGTTAACATCTTCATAGGGGCTATTTGGTTTAGGGTTGCATGTTGTCTGTACTGGACTCTGCTAATATTGATCTCCCCCTTAAAGGAAAGGTTTTGGGGACCTATAGGGTCACTGTAAGCCTATAGGGGGAAATTGTAATACCCCAGATCTGCACTGCTAGAGGAGAAGATACATGAACAAGGGAAGAAAATGACCCAAACAAACCTAGATTCTATTAATAGAATCCAGTGACAGCATGGTAGAAGAAATGTCAGAAAAGGAGTTCAGAATATACATAATTAAAATGATTCGTGAAGCAAAGGATGAGATAAGAGGCAAATGCAGGCAATGTATGGATCACTCCAATAAGCAGTTGAAAGAGCAACTGCAAGAAGCAAAAGATCATTTCAACAAAGAGAGATTCTAAAAAAAAAAAAAAAACCAAACAAACAGAAATCCTTGAAATGATGGAAACAATAAACCAAATAAAAAACTCAATGGAAAGCATGACCAACAGACTAGACCACTTGGAAGACAAAACCTCAGACAATGAAGACAAATATTTAATCTTGAAAATAAAGTTGCCCAAACAGAGAAGGTGGTAAGAAATTATGAACAGAACCTCCAAGAACTATGGGACATCATGAAAAGACTAAATTTAAGAATTATCGGGATTGAGGAAGGCACAGAGATACAAATGAAAGGAATGAACAACCTATTCAATGAAATAATATCAGAAAATTTCCCAAACCTGAAGAATGAAATGGAAAATCAAATACAAGAGGCTTACTGAACACCAAATGCACAAAATCACAACAGATCCACACCAAGACACATTATAATGAAAATGCCTAACATACAAAATAAAGATAGGATTTTGAAGGCCATGAGAGAAAAGCATCAGATAACATATAGGGGGAAACCAATATGGATAGCAGCAGACTTCTCAGCCCAGACTCTAAAAGCTAGTAGGCCCTGGAACAACATATTTCAAGCTCTGAAAGAACATGGTTACCAACCAAGAATCCTATGCCCAGCAAAACTAACCTTCAGATTTGAAGACAAATAAAATCCTTCCATGATAAACAAAAGTTAAAAGAATTTACAAATAGAAAGCCTGCACTACAGAATATTCTCAACAAAATATTCCATGAGGAAGAAATGAAAAACAACAGTGTAAGTCAGCAAAGGGAGGAACTACCTTAAAGGAAAAACCAATCAAAGGAGAAACCAAGTCAAGTTAAAAACCAAAAATAAGCCCAAATGACTGGGAATACAATCATATCTCAATAATAACCCTGAATGATAATGGCCTAAACTCATCAATCAAAAGACATAGACGGTAGATTAGATTAAAAAGAAAGACCCAATCACATGCTGCCTTCAAGAGATTCATCTCATAGATAAGGACATCCACAGACTAAAGGTGAAAGAATGGGGAAAAACCTACCATGTACATGGACTCAGTAAAAAAGCAGGGGTTTCCATCCTTATTTCAGATAAAGTGGACTTCAAGCCAAAGTTAGTCAGAAGGGATAAAGAAGGACATTTCATACTGCTTAAGGGAACCATAAATCAGGAAAACATAATGATTGTAAATATTTATGCCCCAAACTATGGTACATCCATGTACATCAAACAAATCCTTCTCAATTCTAGGAATCAAACAGACCACAACACAATAATTTTGGGTGACTTTAACACACTGCTGTCACCACTGGATAGATCTTCCAAACAAAAATTAAACAAAGAAACCATAGAACTCAATAACACAATCGATAACTTAGACTTAACAGACATATATAGAATATTCCATCCATCAACAAGTGAATACACTTTCTTCTCAGAAGCACATGGAACCTTCTCAAAAGTAGACCATATGTTATGCCACAAAGTAGCCTTTAGTAAATGCAAAAAAATAGAGATACTACCTTGTGTTCTATCAGATCGTAATGGAATGAAATTAGAAATTAATAACAAAATAAAAGACAGAAATTACTCCAACACCTGGAGACTAAATAATATGTTATTGAATGAAGCATGGATAACAGAAAATATCAGGGAAGAAATAAAAAAAATTCTTAGAGGTAAACGAGAATGACAATACAACATATCAAAATCTCTGGGACACTATGAAAGCAGTACTAAGAGGAAAATTCATTGCATGGAGCACATTCAAGAAAAGAATAAAAAGTCAACAACTAAATGACCTAACATTACAACTCAAAGCCCTAGAAAAAGAAGAACAGAACAAAACCAAAAATAGTAGAAGACAGGAAATAATTAAAATCAGAGCTGAAATCAATGAAATTGAAACAAAAGAAACAATTCAAAAAATTGGTTCTCTGAAAAAGTAAACAAAATAGGCAAGCCCTTAGCCACACTAACATAGAGGAGAGAGAAAACTCAAATTACTAAAATTCGTGATGAAAAAGGAAATATCACGACAGACACCACTGAGATACAGAACATAATGAGAAGCTACTTTGAAAATTTATACTCCAACAAAATAGAAAATACCAAGGACATCGACAAATTTCTAGAGACATATGATCCTCCCAAACTGAACTAGGAGGACATACAGAATTTAAACACATCGCAGGGGTCCAGGCTGCTTGGGGAGGTCTCTGGCTGCCCTGTCCTGGTCCCTGAAGCCGCTTGCAGGCCGGAGTATGCCGCGCTGGCTCTGGGACTTGGAGCTTGTTCTGATCAGAAAGGCTCTCACCAGGGGGCCTGCTCCGAGAACCTGGAGAAACTGGCTATGTGGGTGGGGCCCAGCACCGGAGTGCGCAGGGCTGCGTGTGGAAGACTCTAGCTTCCCTGCCCTGCTCCGATAAGCCACCTCTATCTGGGCCTGCCACCTGGGCCGAGCTTTACCCAGTGGGCAGACTCACCCGTGGCTCTATTTTGGTCCGAGTCTCTCAATGCCTCCCCTTCTTAACTCCTGGGTTCTGGAGCGACTGGGGATGTAGTCCCCCTCTAGTCCGCCATCTTGGATCGCCTCGTGGAAAGAGCCTGTGGCCGGAGTGGGCAGAGCCGCCTGAAGAAGTCTCTGGCTGCCCTGCCCTGACATGAAATAGAAAAAGCCATCAAAAGCCTACCAACCAAGAAAAGCCCAGGACCAGACAGATTCTAGCCAAGTTCTACGAAACCTTCAAAGAAGAACTCCTTCCAATACTTCTCAAAGTTTTCCAGGAATATCACCCTCATACCCAAACCACACAAAGACACATCAAGGAAAGAAAATTTTAGACCAATATCTCTGATGAATATAGACACAAAAATCCTTAACAAAATCCTGGCAAATTGCATCCAAAAACATATTAAGAAGATATTGCACCACAATCAAGTGGGGTTCATCCTGGGAATGCAAGGTTGGTTCAACATCCAGAAATCAATAAATGTAATTCATCACATCAATAGACTTAAGGTTAAGAATATATGGTTATTTCAATTGACGCAGAGAAAATGTTCGACAAAATACAACACCCTTTCATGCTCAAAACACTAGAAAAAATAAGGATAGTAGGAGCATACCTCAACATTGTAAAGGCTATTTATGCTAAGCCCAGGGCCAGCATCATTCTTAATGGAGAAAAACTGAAATCATTCCCTTTAAAAACTGGAACAAGATAGGGATGCCCTCTACCACTTCTATTTAACATCGTCTTGAAATACTAGCCAGAGCAATTAGACAGACTAAAGAAATTAAAGGCATACAAATAGGAAAAGAGGAACTCAAGCTGTCACTATTTACTGATGACATGATTCTCTATTTAGAGGATCCAAAAAATTCCACCATAAAACTTCTAGACCTCATAAATGAATTTGGCAAAATAACAGAATATAAATTCAACATGCATAAACCTAAAGCATTTTTATACATAAGTGATGAAACATCTGAAAGAAAAATGAGGAAAACAACTCCATTCAAAATAGCCTCAAAGAAAATAAAATACTTGGGAATCAATCTAACCAAAGAGGTGAAAAATCTCCACAATGAAAATTATAGAACATTAAAGAAAGAAATTGAAGAAGATCTTAGAAGATGGAAGGATCTCCCATGTTCTTGGATAGGCAGAATTAATATTATCAAAATGACTATACTTCCAAAGGTGCTATACAGATTTAACAAAATTCCAATTAAAATCCCAATGACATTTCCCATGGAAACAGAAAAAGCAATCATGAAATTCATCTGGAAGAACAAAAGACCCAGAATAGACAAAGCAATCCTGGACAGGAGGTATCACAATACCAGACCTTAAACTCTACTATAGCAATAGTAACAAAAATGGCATGGCACTGCCCCAAAATAGACAGGTAGACCAATAGTACAGGATAGAGGACACAGAGACATACCAACATAAGTACAGTTTTCTCATACTAGACAAAGGTGTTGAAAACTTACAATGGAGAAAAGATAGCCTCTTCAACAAATGTGCTGGCAAAACTGGAAATTCATATGCAGAAAATGAAATTAAACCCTTATCTCTCATCCTGTACAAAACTCAACTCAAAATGGATCAAGGATCTAGGAATTAGGCCCAAGACCTTTCAACAACTAGAAGAAAAAGTAGGCCTGAATCTCCATCATGTTGGCTTAGGACAAGACTTCGTTAACAAGACCCATATAGCGCAAGAAATAAAAGCAAGAATCAATAAATCAGATAGACTGAAACTAAAAGAAATTTTTGTCAGCACAGGAAACAATCAATAATGTGAAAAGAGAGTCTACAGAGTGGGAGAAAATCTTTCACACACACTTCAGACACAGCACTAATCTCCAAAGTTTTTAAAGAACTTAAAAAACTTTACACCCAAAATACAAAGAACCCAATCAATAAATGGGCTAAGGAACTGGGCTGACACTTCACAGAAGAAGATACACAGGTGATCAACAAATATATGCCTCATCATCCCTAGTAATTAGAGAAATGCAAATTAAAACCTCCCTAAGATTTCATCTAACTCCAATTAGAATGGCTATTATCAAGAACACAAGCAATAATAAGTGTTGGCATGGATGTGGAGAAAAAGGCATACTCATACATTGCTGGTAGAGTTGCAAATTGGTGCATCCACTCTAGAAAGCAGTATGGAGATTCCTCAGAAGACTTGAAATGGACCCACTGTTTGGCCCAGCTATTCCACTCCTCGTTTTATACTCTAAGGACTTAAAATCAGCATACTACAGTGATGCAGCCACATCAATGTTCATAGCAGCTCAATTCACAATAGCTAGATTGTGGAACCAACCAAGATACCCTTCAATTGATGAATGAATAAAGAAACTGTGTTATATATACACAATGGAATATTACTCAGCCATAAAGAAGAATAAAATTATGGCATTTGCTGGTAAATGGATGAAGTTGGAAAATATCATGCTAAGTGAAATAGGCCAAGCCCAAAAAACCAAAGACCTAATGTTTTCTCTGATAAGTGCATGACGATATATAATGAGGGGGCGGTGGCTGGGGGAAGAGAAGAATGAAGGAACTTTGGAGGGTATAGAGGAAAATGGGGTAGGAGGGGGTGGGGTTGGAAAGATAATAGAATGAAACAGACAGTATTACCCTATGTACATGTATGGTTACATGAATGGGGTGAATCTACATCATGCACAACCATAGAAATGAAAAGTTGTACCCCATTTGTGTGCAAGGAATCAAAATGTAATCTGTAAAAATAAAAAAGATTTTAATTAAAAAAATAGAAAAATAAGTGGACAAAAGAACTAAACAGATATTTCTTAAAAGAAGAAATACCAATGGTCAGCAAATATATGAAAACAATGTTTAACATCTCTAGAAATTAGGGAAATACAAATTAAAACTATGCTGAGATTTCATCATGCTCTAGTCAGAATGGCAATTATCAAGAGTAGAAATAACAGTAAATGTCCATGAGAATGTAGGGAAAAGGTACACTCATACATTGTTGGTGGGATTAATGCAACTACTCTGGAAGGCAGTATGGAGATTCCTCAAAAAACTAGGAATGGAATCACCATTTGACATAGCTATCCCATTCCTTGCTGTACATCCAAAGGATCTAAAATCAGTATACTACAGAGATCCAGTCACATCAATGTTTACAGCATCTCAGTTCACCTTAGCTCACCTATGGAACCAACCTACACACCTTTCAACAAATGAATGGATAAAGAAAATGTGGCACATATACACAATGGCATATTACTCAACCATAAATAAGAATGAATTTATGACATTTGCCAGCAAATGGATGGATACAGAGACTATCATGCTAAGTCAAATAAGCAAGTTCCCAAAAGCCAAAGGTCAAATGTTTTCTCTGATATGCAGAAGATAATCCAAAATGGGGGCAGTTGGGGGAGAAAGAGAGAGAAAGGGGAAAAAGTAGAGGGAATTTCATCAAAATAGAGGAAAGACCAGTAGAGTTGACAAAGGATATTGAGCGGGGGAAGGAGGGTCAGGGAAAGGAAAGAACAAGGAAGAATGAAAAAGAATGAATATGAGTGAACTTTTGTATGTACATACATGAATATAGCACAATGAATCCCAACATCAAGTATATCCACAAGACATTAGTTAACAAAAAACCGATGAATAGATTACAGAAATATCAATACAATATAAAGAGGGAAGTAGGGGTAGGGAAGGGGATGGAGAAGTGGTAGGGACTGAATCAGAGCAAATCCTATCCCATGCTTTTGTTATTATGTCAAAATTTATCCTAATATTTTATGTAATTAAAAAAATCAAGAAAAAATTTTAAAAATACTTGTTTTACATCATGGTACAGTATAATGGTCTGTTCTCTATGATCCACATAAATATTTCTTCCAGTCAGGTGCATTGGTACAAACCTGTAAACCCAGCAACTCAGGAGGCTGAGGCAGGAGAATTGCAAGTTCAAGACCACCCTCACAGTTCAAGGCCAGCGACTCAGCAAAGCCCTAAACAACTTAAACATATCCTGTCTCAAAATTTAAAAAATGAAAAAGGTTAGGGATGTAGGTCAGTGGTAAATTGGGTTTCATTCCCCAGTACCAAAAAATGTGTATATATATGCACATATATGTATAGATGTATATATATTCAAACACACACACATATATATATACATATACATGTGTATAAAATATGATCTAATCATACATCGATCGATCTTCCATATTCTGTGCCACATATGGAAAGTGAACATTTGTATATACATACATATATATATATATATATATATATTTGGATAAATTATGAATTGGCTCATGGGATTATGGAGACTGGCAACTCTAAAATCTGCAGAGTTACTGTTCCAGTTCAAGTCCAAAGGCTCAAAGATTACTGTCAATTCAGGAAAAGTCAATGACCCACTTTAAAGACCATTGGGTAGGAGAATTCTCTCTCATTTTAGGGGCAGGTCAGTCATTGGTTCTATTCAGGCCTTCAACTGATTGAATGAATCTCACCCATATTAGGAAGGGCAATTTGCTTTACTCGCTCTATTTATTTAAATGTTAAATTTATTCAAAATCATCCTCGAGAAACATTCAGAATAACGTATGACCAAATGTGTTAGGCACTCTGTGTCCAGTCAATTCAACACAAAAAAAAGTTAACCAACACACCAGGCATCTCTGAGAAAATGAGATTTGCACTAAGCCCTGAGTGATGCAAAAGAGCCAGCCAGGGAAAGACTTGGAAGAACAGCAGGTGAAGGGAGCTGGCAGAGATGGCAGCCTGGGGGACAGGGCAGTGTGTAGAGCAGGCTAAGCAAAGCCAGAGCACCAGCTGAGGCCAGGGAGGTGCACAGGACGGGCTCAATAAATGACATTAGAGAATGAGATTGGACTCTGCTTTTTGAAAACAAAAATCAAGGTAGTGATCTATCAGAGATATTTTACCATATTTTAAATTTGTAGTTGTAAAAACAAAAATCTATAAATGAATGAAAGTCAAATATCATTCTTTGAGCAAATATCATTCTGCTCTTTGGTTCAGATAAACTTTGTGATGCATAACAAGAACATGACTTGAGCCACAAAGTATCCCAGAGAATCCTAGAGGTGCAGCAGGTACAATAGTTAGCGTGTAGTGGGTTTGGCACAGGTGTTTCTGGAACACAGAGAAAGCCACTACAGGTCCCTGCGGAGAGTCACTGGGACGAGAATCCTAGCTTGATTCATCGTGATTTGGGGTAGTGTGCTTTGAAGACTGGAATGTAATCTCTTGCTAAGGATATCATTCTTTCCAGAACATTTTGTGGCTTTCTGGAACTCTCTGCTTATACATCATCATCCTGAACAATGTTACTGTGTGAAAAATGATTCAGTCAAGTCGGGGAAATAGGTGATGTCCACAAAGCTGCTTATGGTCTTTAATTCAGAGGAGTGCCTCACACATGGGAGTAAACTGAGCACCAACTGAAACAGTAACTAAAGTTGGGGAGAAAAACCACACCAAAGGCCTGCCCTGGGATTTAGCATAAGGAAGTTTCTTTATATGTGCTCTTTTGAAAACTCACAGTTAAGTCTAAGCAACACCATGGAAATCCTGAATAGCATCTCCCTGGTGAAAGGACACAGTACACTAACTCTGAGCTTTGAAGGAATTTCTCATGCTCACATGGTAACTTTCAAAGGTTCTACTTTCAGGAACTGCTGTAGTTTCTCTTTCTTCTTTCCCTCTTTAGCCCCTTTCCTTCTCACCTACTCAACATGTCCACTAACCTCAAGATTCTCTTGCAATGCTTAGGAAAGCCGCACAGAACTTTTCTTCCTCTAAAATTGTTTTTGTCATCTCTTTTGTTCACAGCAATGAAAAAGCTGCCTAAGATACTGACAAATCCCAAGCTCTGCAGGGTGAGTTGGCCAGCTAGAGGCCCAGAAGAGCTGATGGTATAGTTCCAGTCTGAAGGGCAGCAAGTTTGAGAGTCAGAAAAAGCTGATGTTTCAGTTTCAGTCTAAAGACAAAAAATCTGCTGTCTCAGCTTAAAGGCAATCAATCAGGCAGGAGGAATTCTGACTAACTTAGGGGAGAGTCAGTCATTTGTTCTAGTCAGGATTTCACCTGATTAGATAAGAACCACCCACTTTGGGAGAAAGTAATCTGCTTTATTCAGTCTACTGATTTAAATGCTAATCTCATCCAGAAATATCAAGAGTAATGTTTGACCAAATGTCTAGGCACACCATGGCCCATTCATATTGACATATAAAATTAGCCAAGACATTTACCAGTACAATTATATCTTAGAGCAAACTTCCAAATTATTGTTTGAAGGCAGTTACAGAGCCAAGGATTTGCATTGCTTATCTAAAAACTAATGTTCCATTCAGAACATTTTCAGAGGCTTAAGGGTTCAAACCAGAAATATTTGAAGTTCTATGCTATGATTTCTGTCTGTGTGCGTGTGTGAAATCTGTATTATTCCTCACAAAATTTTGTGCAGCTAAGATTTATTGAGAATATTTAAAGCTATGAATTCTCTTTATATTGTCCCTGAAGTTAAGAAACTTGTAAACTTCCCCCAAAACGCAACTGATAATTCTTTGATAGCTAGATCAAACTGTCTAGCTATCCAAGGACCAACTTCAACATAAAGATAAAACCTCAAATACCCACAAGTTTTGATCCAATAGCTTTTCTCAACATACCTTTTGGGAGCAACAACACACTTGTTAAAGAAATACAAGTGATAAGATTTAGTCAAAATGCCAACCCCCAAGAGAGGACAGATAGAGTTGATCTCTTGTACCTCTATTGATGAGTTTGGATACTGAGAATTAATTCTGAGAGTGATGACGTCAAGTGACTATGAAGTCTTTAATCACTATCGGAAACAAAATCAAAATTCCTCAACTAACCCTTAATTATCTATGAAAGGTGCACATTTGCTGGACTGAAATATTTTAGAAATATTCTGTCAGTAAATATTAAGCTCCAAAGGGTTTAGACATACAACTTGAGTTTTAGAGTCAGAGAGGCCTCCATAATATCAAAGGTGATGACGTCTAAGACTAGAACAGTTATCCAGAGGGACTTTGTGATTTATTCTCACTGCTAGAGGAACCTAGATAAAAGGTCATGTTTTTATCCTTCCCCCATGCCAAAAAGGTAGTCATACAATTGTGTTCTTAGTGTGGCCTCCCTTTTCCAAGGAGACTCAAGATGTGTATCATAACTGAAATACAAGTTTGGGTATTGCCTCTAATTATATCCTGCTTTTGTACAGGACACCAAATGGGAATATGAAGGTAAGGTGCTTGTAGAGGTGGCTACAGAGTCCTAAGATGCTGAGGCTTGTGGATCTGCGTCTTTGATTTGCAAAGAACAGCAAGTAGATTGTCTCTAAGGTAAAACCAAGTATGAGGACCCAAAAGCAGAAGCAGATCCAGACTCTGCAGCGATGTCTGCAGTGGCCAAGGTCAATGGGAATGGTGGACACACTTTCCTTGTTCATTTTCCTGGAAGCCTGGAGGCTTCTACAAGTCTTCTACTTAGAGGAGAGGAGAAACCCCAAAATGCAACTGATTCTAAGCCTCTTTCCTTGTTCTTTTTGTCAATCAATATATCTTTATGGGGTACATTTTTAAAAATTTTATATTTTAGTACTAGGAATTGAATCCAGGAGCACACCACTCAGCCACAGTCTCAGTTCTTTCTTTATTTATTTTGAGATAAATTCTCACTAAATTGCTCAGGATCTTGATAAATTGCTGAGGCTGTCTTTGAATTTACCATCCTCCTGATCAGCATTCAGAGCTGCTGGAATTACAGGCATGGGCCACCACACCCAACCTCTTTATTCACATATTTTGTTCCTTTTTATTTGGATTTTGTTCACTATTGAGTTTTGAGGACTATTTATATAATCTAAATTTAATTTCTTTATCAGACATATGATTTGCACGTATTTTTCTCAGTTGTGATATTTTTCTCAATATATTTGAAAGAGCAGTTCTTAATTTTTATGAAGTCCAACTTAAAAATATTTTTCACAGATCATGCTTTTGCATTAAACTGAAGACATCTTTGATCCAAAGTCAAAAAGAAATTTTTAAAAATATTTCTTGCTAACATTTTTGTGATTTTAGGCTCTATATATAGACCTAAGGTCTATTTTAATCTTATTTTTGTATATGCTAAGTTGTGGATCAATCCTTATTACTTTGCTTTTGGGGAAGCTTGTTTTGTTTGATTGCTCTTTTGCATACAGACATCCTATTCCTCTGGCACTGTTCGTGAAAAACTCTTTCATCCTTTCCCCAATAGGTTCTTTGTGCTTCATTGAAAATCGATTGACCACATGTATTTGGGCCTATTTCTGAACTTTTAGATATGTTTCATTGGTCTGTATGTCTATCCTGATAGTACTACCTAATCATTTTATAACCACAGCTTTTTAATAAATCTTGAAGTAAAAGTAACTAAGAGTGTTGAAATCAGATGTCCTTGCTTTGTTTCCAGTCTCCAGGGGAATGAATCCTGCATGTCCTTATTACCTATAATGTTAGTGGGAGCATTATTATAGGTTCTTCTTATCAGACTGAGTATGTTTCCTGCTATTTCTTTCTCTGAGCATTCGTGCTGTGAAAGCTGAATATTTACTCAAGTAGCTTTTTTTGCATTGTCCTTTCTCTATTGAATTGACTCCAATGGAATCAAACTGCAATCAACCAAAGAAAGATAATAGAAAAATTTCCAAACTTGGAAGCCAAGCAACACACTTCTGAATAGTCTAGAGATCAAAGAAGGAGCCTCAAGTAAAATCAGAAGATAAATTGAACTGAATGAAAGTAAAAACAGAACATACTGAAACTTATGGGAAGAAACTAAACCAACCAGAAGTGAAACAGCATTAAATGATTACATTAGAGAAGAAGAAAAGCCTCAACTCAATCATCAAGTGCACACCAAAAAAGGACATCAAAGAAACCCAAAGAAAGAAAGAAGAAATAATAAAACAAGAACAGGAATCAACAAAATTGAAAACAAAAACAAGAAAGTCAACCAAGCAAAGAAAATTGGGTTCTTTGCAAGGGTAAGATTGATAAAACTCTAGCAAGACCTACAGAAAAAGAATATCTAGAAATGACTTATGTAAGTAATGAAACCGGTATCACTGTAAGCCCTGCTGCCACCAACAGGATAATACATGTAAATCTTTTGTCTAGCCCTGTATCTATTAAGGAAGTTGAATTTCTAATTTAAAATTAATCTCCAAAAATGAAGTCTCCAGGCTCAGATGGTTTCATTGAAGAATTACCAATGGTTAGAGAAGAATTAACATCAGTTCTAAACAATCTCTTCTTGAAAGCAGTGAACCATTTCACTTTATGAAGCTATTAATACCCTATTACCAAAATGTTTATAAAGATGGTTCAAAAATGACAATTACAGACTAATATTCCTCATCAACATAGGCAAAAAAATTCTTTAAAATATTAACAAATATGATTTATTCACATATAAAAAGAAATATATAACATAACCAAGTGGAGTTTATCCCAAGGTTGCAATATTTCAATATTTTGGAAAGTAGTCAATGTGATCTACATGATGACAAAATGATGGATGGATGACCTGGGGATCACATTCCCTCACTGGCCAGAGGTCAACAACTACATCACAAACCTGGGGAGGTTTTCCCACCAGACCTTCCTCCCTGAGCTTCTCTCTCCATTTGTAACAATCCTCAAGCCATCAACCCATGCCCATTATCACCACCAGCTTCTTGTGGAGTTCCACCAACCATGACAATTTCTCTGACCTACCAAGAAAGGAAAAAAGGAGGCTCTCAATACTTCTCAGGAGAACACAAATCAACAAGAGAATGGGGGCAGTGCTTCTAGTTTGGACAGACGGCCTGTATTGAATTTGGCAGTGGAGGAAGGATCTGAAGTCATGACTCAGAACTGTCCCTGAAGCTGAGAGGAATAAGACAGGTGATGGAAAAGCAGTAGAAACAGAATAGACCTTGTTGAAAGAAACTGGCCTACATGCATGGGCAGAGTAGACTCGATGTAAAGACAAGGCCAAATAGGGAGCAACTGTGTGGATAGAAGAAAATCAAATCTAACTATCATGCACATACTACTAATGACCAAGCTATGTCATATGGATATGGTGGGGCAGCATGTGGAGAACTAGACGTCTCCATTCACTGAGCACAGCACAGCTACATAGAGGCACTTCCCTGAATCCATTCACACACATTATCTTACTGAGATCTCATGACAACCCATAGATGCAAATTTTATAATTCCCATTTTATAGATGAGAGAGCTGTAATTAGGAGAGCTTATGAAAGTGAAATTCCTAGAGTCACATATCAAGTAAGTAGTGGAGTCAAGTGTGGAACTCAGATTGGGGCTCTACTGCAGCATGCTGCCATCTTGTCCTAAGAGGTAAGCTAGACCAGCGCACACCTCAAATCTGAAGGCATCTGCCAGAAGGCTTATTCTGCTAAAGACAACTTGTTCTGCTGAGGAATGCTTATGTGGCTTTGCTAATGGTTTCATCTTTCAGGTAGTGGTGGAAGGAACTGGGGTCAGTAAGCATGCACTGCACAACTGTGAAGAGGCTTAGTTTCACTGCAGTCTATAGAGTTGTGCCCACAGCCCAGGGTACAGCTACTCTAACCTTCATGCTTCATACCAAGAACTGACTAGTAAGGTGAAGATGATGGGAACTTTGGAAGAAGAGATTCAGATTTCTAGGGTTCACAGTGGCACGTTCAAAAATGTTCCTAGACCATAATAATAACAAATAAATATTTATAGGCATTTTACTATACATTTTCATATTCTATTTCATTTGATCTTATATTATTCTATTAGTTCAGTTTTACATAGGAGGGAATTGAGGGTGCAAGGAGGCTAACTAACTTGCCCAAGTTCACCAGGCATTTTAGACTTCAGAGCTGAGTCACTTTAACACTAAGCTGTATTTGTTCCCAAGAGGGAACAAATTTCAGAAAATAGGAAAGATAGACAGCCTGTGTTCATAGACTGGAAGGGAATTTAGCTCCAAGAGAACACTTAACTAGAAAAAAATAACTAAAAAGGAAAAAAATTTCTACTTGCAGAGTTCCAAGCAATCACTTTGAGAAAAAAGAATTCTCTGAAGAAGTCAGTGTGCCGGCATGTTTTAGTCAGCTTTTTGTGTTACTGTGCTCAAAATACATGACAAGAACAACTTAGATGAGGGCAAGCTTATTTATTTGGTGCTCACAGTTTCACAGGTCTCAGTTCATAGATGGTTGGCTTCATTGCTCTGAACCCCAGGTGAAATGGTCCAGTGGAAGAAAGCTGCTCAGCTCATGGTGGGATCAGGAAGCAGAGAGAGCAGAGAATGGGCCACAGAGTCAATGAACCATCCATACCTGCCTACAGTTACTACCCAGTCATTCAAACTGGATGGACTGATTGAGTTACAGCTCTCACAATTCAATCACTTTATCTCTGAACATTCCTGCATTAACAAGAGCTTTTAAGGGACACACAACATCCAAACCATAATGCTTTCCAAGGTATATTCTGCTCATTTCATTGTGTAAAAGACAAAAGACAGACAAAAAGTTGCCTGATTAAAGTCAGGTTACTAATAAGTGACAAGGTTCTTCCAGGGGGTTAAAGTATAGCTGACCTGTGATTTAAGAAGTCCCAGGACACCTCTAAGGGTTTTACCATGTGTTCCAAGAGGGAAGAAGGAAGATAATAATTCATTACTTGAGAAATATGGAGTAATATCAGTTAAAACAAAAAAAGAAATGTTCTTTATAATTAGAAAAGGAAGAACAAATGCGATTAAGGTTAGTGAAAGTCAGATTTTAAAATAAAACTTCATTAAGTAAACAAACCCCTAAACTCTTCACATGAATTCAGATCTTCCTGAGGATATAAAACATCAAGAGGTGAGAACTAGTGAAATTTCTGCACAACTTTATGAATGGAGGAGAGGGGTCAAACATTTGGAATTAGGTGAGTAACATTCTAATTTATTGAGAGGAATTAAGACTTCCCACTAAACCACCAAGGAATACTTGTCAGACTTCAAATGAAATGTTAAAAAATAGTTTGTGAGCACTTATAAAAATAAAAGGACATCACTAAAAACCAATATGGTTTCAAATGAGAACAAGAATACCAAAATATTTCCACTTTCCAGTTTTGAGGGGGCTGCTAGTATTTTATTTTCAGCAAATAAATTCACAAAATTTCATATTACTTCTTTTGTCAAACTAGAAAAACATGGGGAAAATCAGAAACAGTAATGCATTCATAGCTGTAAATCCTCTGAGTTCAGAGAAGTCTGATTACTGGAGCTGCCTTGTCCTAGCCCTAAGAGCTCTGTCCTTGGTCCTGCCCCGCTCATGTTTATATCCACCAGGATGAGGACCTGCAAGAAACACTTCCTTATCAATCAAGCAGTAAAATAGAACATATTATATATTTTCAATGACAGAATGTAGAACTGAAACATTGTATTTTACAACCAATCCAAAAGTAATATTTAGAAGAAAATTACCTAAGCTCATGAGTTGACATTTAAAACAATTCACCACACAAATGCTGTAGGGAATGGGTTTTAACAGTCCTGAATAAATATAAGAGATTTAGCTGACCGTATGTTCAAAATTAGTTAACATTGTGTATGATTTATCTGTCTTCAATCAATGCAGCTGTAGAAAAGATTCATGGGAGGGAGATATTACACCTGATGAAGGGTAGAACATAGGACAAGGTTGCAGGTTTGTTTTAGACGGATTTTTCATTGCTGTGACCAAAACACATGACAAGAACTATTTTACAGGAGGGAAAGTTTATTTGGGGCTCACGGTTTCAGAGTCTCAATCCATAGATGACTGACTCCATTGCTCTGGTTGACTCCATTGTTCTGGCCCCAGTTGAGGCAGAACATCATAGTGGAAAGGTTGGAGGAGAGAAGCAGCTCAGGACATAAATCAGGAAGAAGAGAGAGCAAGCTTTACTCAACAGGGACAAAATATAAGCCCCAAAGTCACGCCCCAATGACCCACCTCCTCTAGCCACATCTCCCTATTTACAGTTACCACCCAGTTAACCCCTACCAGGGGATTAACACACTGATTGGATTAAGTCTCTCATAACCCAATCATTTCACCTCTGAATGCTCTTGTATTGTCTCACACATGAGCTTTTGAGGGATATCTCATACCTAAACCACAATAAGCTTCCATAATGTGTACTTTTATGTCTAGGAAGATCTCTGATGATCAGAGCTATCCTCATTGGGAAACGAATTTCCTGCTACAGAAAATTCTTAGGAAGTAACCAGGAATGCCGTGGAAGATATCCAGTCCTTCAGATACCCAGGCCTATGAATACTGAATATCTGTAACCTCCCTAGTGGAAGATTGTCCTAAGTAACCTCTAAGCTTACTAGCTTCAAAACTTATATTTCACTCCGGAGACTTCTTAGACCCTTGTCTTGGGCCCTGGGCTCACCTACTATGAGATCCCCTCTTCCAGGCCCAGATGCTGACTCCCAGGCAGATTCACTGGACCCTGGGTGAACACTATGTTGCTGGACTTTAGCTTCACAAAAGATGGCTGGCATTGTCTATTCATCACTCCCACCTCTGGGCAGATCCATGGGGACTTCCCAAATCCTGGTGAAAAGATTTCTTGGATTCCACATTTCAGGGTAACCTGTTTTCATGAAAATACTTCTTACTATCCCACATGATCTTGCTGGATGGACAATTTTAGTGTGATCTGTCACTGCTAAGTCTGCCTGCTTCAAATGCCACACTTCATCAAGTATAAATTGTCTCTGAAGCTTGAGGAACAATAGCTCATAGTACCAACTGGTCAAAAGCTGCCCAGGCTACCTCCTGCACAAAGTCTTCTATGCCATTGTTATTTTTATTAACCATAAACTTCTTCCAAAATCATCCTTCATAATCTCTTGAAGTTGAAATCTAAGAGCTAAAAGAGCAGCAGCAACAATAGCTATGAGAAGATTTGACAAATCTATTTTGGTTTAAAATTTTAAAACTATCAAGATGGCTTAACGTCTTAAACCACAGAGCCAATTCTTATTATGATTAGATAGCAGCCAAACAACATTTTAAATTACCAGTATGTTGAAAAGTCCTCTAATATGCTTAAAGTTATCAATGGAATTGCAATTATAAAGACCATCTTAACTTTTCTCTCCAAGATGGTTTGCAGTTTTTAAATGAGTTTCCAACAAATGAGCTTTCAAAGAAAAGTACTTACTAGGCTGGGCGTGGTGGCTCACACCTGTAATCTCAGCAACTCAGGAGGCTGAAGCAGAAGGATCACAAGTTCAAAGTCAGTCTAAGAAACTTTACGAGGTCCTAAGCAGATTGGTCTCAAACTTAAAAAACGGGGGGCAGGCTGGGGGATGTGATAGTGGTTAAGCACCCTGGGTTCAATTCCCATACCAAGAAAAAAAATAAGGATCAAGTACTTACTTAGAATAGCAGGTATTGCCTAATCTCAGTCCCTGGGTAGGCACTAATTATGATCTCATTTTGAATTTTTTTATTGACACACACTTAACTCTCAGGGACAAAACTGCAGTTAGTTTGCATGCAACAAGCCTTGTCTTAAAGATTAATGACTCAAAAGAGGTAACTGATGGGCCTCAGCTGAAATAAATTCTGAAATAACCATCCCATTATCTGAAGAAACAGATAGTGGGCAGCACATTTATTTGCTTAGTCAGTGAAGTTGGGAGCAGGAGTGTGTGCATCTACATATGAGCATGGAGAGGAAGCATCAGGTCTTTGCATATTTAAAATTACAAACTTACAAAACTTCCACTGAAAGAATCGAGAATACTCTCCTAACAATATTAAGACATTGGTCAATGGTGGGGTTATATCCCCATTAATGCCCGTGTAGGTTTTCTGTGTATTACAATTTTCTTTGCTGCTCACAAGCATCAAGTGCCATTTTTCCTCCTTTGACCCTCAAACAAGTTGAAATGATGAATCCAGAAAACTGCTGATGGAAGTGAGACCTAAAATGTGCCTACCTGCAGAACACTTCCATTCCCCAAATGATCACAAGACTGGGGCTACAGAAAGGGAGTACCTGGGATGAGAGAGAAAGGCAAACAAAGGGCAAAACAGAAAAGAGGAAAGGAGATCCCACTGGTGGGACAAGCGATCAGAGTAGCAGGGACTCATTTACCAGCTGCCCCAAGTGTGGATGTTTCTATTACCTGTGGGCCACCCACCACTCAACAGACCAGACTTCAGCCCCTGAATAGGCTGGGAGACCTGTAAAATTTCTATAAAGTGAAAAATTTTTATACAACCCAAGGAGGCCATACACAACCAAGAAATTTATACTAGGATTCAATCCATGCAATTTATGCAGAAATGTGATGAAGTCCAGCTGTTGTTGACACCTGAATCTCACAGCCACCAGCACGAGTGGGAAGAGCACTGGTTCCATTTCTTGCAGTGTGTCTCTAGGAAGATTGCTTAAGACTTGAGATCCAGTCCCTTTTCCATAAAATGACTACCATTTACTGAATTATATACTAAACCCTTTTTCTATTTCCTTTTTTCCCCCTACAATAGCTCTATGAAGTAGGTAATATTATTATTCCCATCTCCCAGCCATCAATACACATCAAGCTCCTGGTAAGTCTGACATAGGAACAAACAGGAGTGGAAAATCCACACTAACATTGCAGAGTATAAGATAGACTTGTCCTAAGTTAATCAAAAAAATTATGCACTCGGGATGGTTTATAGGATCATAAATGCATGAGCCATGGATTTGAAATAGATTTCTATGTCTGAGTCAAAACCTCCTCCACTTACCAAGTAATATCGAGTTACACAGAATTAAGTGGATCATTCAGCTTCCTTCTTTGTAACAGAGTGGTGATGATCAAAATGGTTAGGGGGCTGAAGTTGTAGCTCAGTGGTAGAGCGCTTGCCTAGCATGTATGGGGTACTGGGTTTGATTCTCAGAACCTCATATAAATGAATAGAATTAAGGTCCATCCACAACTAAAAAAAATTTTTTTTAAATGATTAGGTACTGCACAGATTTGTTAGGATTAAGTGGATCGAGGTAAAGCGTGTAGAGCAGGTGTGTCGAATGGTACCTCCTAAGCTTGTTACTACTAGTTGGGCTGGACTGAGTATTGAGGGAGCTACATAAATAGAGTGAACAGACCCTTTCAGAGGAGACCAAGTCAAGATGGTAAGTAAGATTCCAGCACAGAGACCATCTAAATGCAGGCTTGGGAGTTTATGGTGATAGGAAAGCTTCCCTCAGAAGAGTCCTGGGTGAATGAATGTGTCCAGGGAAAGGGAGGCTGCTAAAAAGGTGGAGACAAAGGACTGCTGGGAGGCTGGCAGATGCTGTCCCTGCAGAGCGGGACAGGTTATAGGTTTGCTTTAAGGGCTGTGTGCAAGGCAACAGTAAGTTGCACACACATTCTTTTAGGAAAGAATAGCTCTTGCAAAGTTGTGGTTCTTAGAATTTGCTTCATAAAGAACAAACCCAGCTGCTATGGTGACGCATGACTGTAATCCCAGTGACTCGGGAGGCTGAGGCAGGGAGTTTGCAGGTCTGAAGTCAGCTGCAGCAATTTAACAAGACCCTAAGCAACTTAGAGAGACCCAGTCTAAAATAAAAAAAAAAATAAAATAAAGAGCTGAGAGAGGGCTGGGGTTGTGGCTCAGTGATAGAGTGCTTGCCTAGCATGTGTGAGACCCTGGGTTTGATCCTTAGCACCACCTTAAAAAAATAAAGTCATTAAAAAAAAAAAAAAGAGCTGAGAATGTAGCCCAGTAGTAAAGTACCCCTGGGTTCAATTCCCAGCACCTACAAACCAACCAAAAATAAACAGATGGAGATGGGGTCACGGAGGGACAACCTGTGCACTTCCTTTTTAAAAGTCACTTGTCCCATCATCCTCTCTCCCTGGGACTAGCAGCCTGCTGAAGATGGGGTCATCTTCATGTATTCTACTAGGAAAAGAATTCTAACAGCCTATATTTTTGTGTATAGAACTTTATGAAAACCTTAGAATAACTAATAACTGCAGTTTTTCATTTTAAGTACTAAGAGAGATTTCGTTCTGTATCTTCTGTGGCTTTATAATGGAAACAGGTGCTTGTACAAATGCTTCAGTATTAGTTGTGCACTAACCAATTCCGCCAGATGTTTGAGCCCCTCCTATACTTGAGGGACTGTGAGTAAAGTGAAATTTGACAACTAGCTGATTCATGATAATAGCCATCTGGTTGGCTAGCTTCCATGACCAAATCATGAACGTTTCTCTTGCTGTCTGATTCAATTAATTGCTGAATGAATCAAAGATCAAATCACTATAAAATATGATACATTTTATTAGTTATTGTTGCGGTTCCACTTGCCTCATTGCTCATAACTCACACACCAATTAAAAGTCTCCTGGGAGCATCTTTCTTATTTGGCTCCAGTCACTGAGAAGGAGACACAATATGCATGATGGTCTATTCCAGCACCAGTCACTCAGAGGAGGAGAGGCAATGCTGAGTCAGCTCACTGAAACATTACGGTTCTTACACTGAAGTGGATAGAAGATGAATATTGTCTGGAACCTGAAGAGAAAGGCTTTCTTTGCAGCCTAGAATAGCTATACTGTTCTTATTTTGTTGGAGAAAACAGAGTTCCAACAACTCTGGGCCAACTTCATCTCGTGTGTTTGTATGAGTGTGAACGAGTCCAAGACAGTGGTTCTCAAACTTTAGTGTGCATCAGAGCTTGTTAAAACGGCAGTTCTTGAGTTCCACATCCAGAGTTTCTAATTCCATAGGCCTGGGGGCCCTGGTCTAAGAATTTGCATGATTAACAATATCCCGGGTGATGCTGAGGCTGCTGGGAACCACACTTTGAGACCCACTGGTCTAGAAGTCTATTAAAACAAGTCATACTCTATCTCAGGCAGCCAACAGGTGTTAAAAATAATAATAATAATAAGGAATTGAAGTAAGTTATTATCTCTTTTTAAACTACCAATGGTTTGATTTCAAATGCCAGTCTAGTCTACACCTCTCCTCAACATTTATAGAGCAATTCATTCTCTTTCTACAATATTGAGAAGTCGGCAAACACTGATCATGTGTCTGATCCAGGATGGGGTGTTCTGGAGTCCTGACCCAAAGAACCTGACCAGTTATTCAGGACTGTTGAGGTAGAAATTCCTATGCAAGGGGCCTGCACACTTGCATTCCATCCATTTTAGAGCTTTGGGCTAAGCAAGATTCAGTGTTAGGAGCTGTCTAGAATGTTCCTTGGAATACATAGATGGACGTTGTTGGACATTCTCTCTTCCATGGACTTTCTCCACTCTTCCTAATGCGCTGGCAACTGTGGCTAGTTCACTTTGGCAATTTAAAATTACAATTTGAATGTCTACGGGGGACAGCGTGGCCCATGTAGTTCACTTCTCAGAATGCCCTTCTCCTCAGCCTTCAATTCTTTCACTCCCTTTTGCAGGCCAGCCACACTGGTTTCTGATTCTTGAACACCCTCTTTCCTTAGCCTCTTCACCTAACTCCTACCTATCCTCAGTCTTCACTTTTCTTCCTGACCCCTATCCCAGACTTTTCCTGTGGAACACTCCCCAAAAGGTAATGAGACCTCCTTTGCTTACATCTGTTGATCTTGCTAGATTTCAGTGCCCTGAGAGCACACACACTCTGTCCTACCCACCAGAGCATTCCAAGAGCCTAACCAGCATCTGCACAGGAAAAATATTCTGGGATAGCATGACCCTGAAGCTTGCATAGTTGCCTGGATGACAAGCTGCACTAGAACCAACTTCAGAGGGAGCAATGGCTCTCTTGTTCCAGCCAAAGGAGCTACAAAGTCCCAAGGCCCCAGGTAGGTCACTAGGTGGGAAGTTGCTCTAGAAAACCCTCCCTCAGGGCTGGGGATATAGCTCAGTTGGTAGAGTGCTTGCCTTGCAAGCACAAGGTCCTGGGCTCAATTCCCAGCACTGAAGAAGAGAGAAAAACAAAAAACAAAAAAACCCTCCCTCCAGTATGGTACTGGTCCTGTCTCACCTCCCAGGCAGTTTCAGCCTTAAACTTAACTCATCCTGTGTGATGTGCAATTTTTTCTGAGTCCAACTGCATGGCAGATGGCAATTGGAAAGGAGCCCAAGCTGTATGACCAATATTCATTAATATTCATGGCTCAAGGTTGATTCTTCTGCTTCCTAAAGAAAGCTTGGCTTTATGGTAAGACTATGACTCCCACATTGACATCAACAACCCTCCCTGATGTTCTCTCAATTCAACTCAGGTCTGCAGCTGTCTCTTCTACACCTCCAACTGTATGTCTCAAGGTATCTCAAACTTCCCTGCCCCAAACTGTTTGATCTTTTCCACAAACCCAGTCCTCCCAGACTCCTACTACCTCAAGCAAGTCTTACATCATTCTGAATTATTCTTTGCTTAAACATTACATCAAGCAAAAAATCACATCTTCTGCCTTCAAAATATGCCTGGAGTCTGACCACATCTGCAATATGATTGCAGTCCTGGCCACCATTATGCCTCTCAAGTGTTCACTGTGTTAGTTTCCTGTCCCGTCTCCTTGATTTGGTGGTTGTTCCTCTGTGGCCTCTTCTCAAATATATATTAGCTAAAACCCAAGTCATAGATTAGGTCGCCGTTCTGTGGCCACAGCCCTCCAAGTGCTTTCCATTTGCAAGTTAAATCCAAAGCTCTTCCTATGTTCACAGGCTTCCCTCTGTGACCTCTGGGCCATACCCTATTCTCTCCCACTTACTGTGCCAGCCACTCTGGCCTCCTTACTGAACAGCAACCTCTACCCCAGGGCCTTTGCACTCACTATTGTCTCAGCCTGCAGCACCTTCCCCAACAGCTGCATGGTGGTTTCTCAGTTTCCTCCACCCGAGGTCTTCTGCAATCACCCAACTGTACTAGCACCACCATTTCCTACTAATTTTTCTCCATAATACCTATCCCTGAGAGGTATGTTTCACAGAAACTTAACTTTGGTTGGTTTTTTTAAAGGTAACATTGTGACTAAAGAATTGGGATACCAGAAGTCAGGTAGGGTAGATAGCAGGGAGCAAGCAAAAAGTGTCTCCCAGTAATGGTTACCTGATGGTGTATACTTTAGTGTAGGCTCCAGAACTGGGTCTGTGCATATGGAAACCCTGAATTCAAAGGCTCTTCCCTTTATGGCAAAAACTGGCATGCTTATTGCAGCTGAATAAAAATGCCCAGAATATGGAAATGTCCCTTTTTAAAACAGAAATCCTAGCTGGGCACAGTGGCACACACCTGTAACCCCAGAGACTTGGAAGGCTGAGGCAGGAGGATCACAAGTTCAGAGCCAGACTCAGCAACTTAGTGAGGCCCTAAGCAACTTATAGTGAGGTTCTGTCTCAAAATATAAAAAGGGGCAGGGGCTGGGGATGTGGTTCAGTGGTTAAGTGCCCCTGGAGGTTCAATTCTTGGTACCAAAAACAAACAAAAACAAAAACAAAACAAAACACTCCCCCCCAATCCTTTTGGTTACTGGTAGACAGAATAAAGAGACCAGGTATTAGAACAAAACAGAAAAAAAACAAGACTGTTGAACTCTTCTCTGAATGGAAAGGTTCACTCAGTGTGACAAAACTGAGGGTGAAAACTTTACTTGGAGAGTAAAATTGGAAATCCTCTTTAGGCTGAGAGTCTTTTCAGTCTTGAGAAGGAAAGTGACCTCTAACTTAAAAAAATATTCTTCATTAGAAACAAACCAACTAAGAAATGTTTTGTATTAATCACATCAATAAAGTTCCACAATTCTAGAGGGATCTTCCTAGTGAAGAATATTTAATTGTGGTTTTGTTTTCAAACCAAAAAAAAAAGTGATTCCAGTATACTTAGCAATATTCACAAAAGAATGTGCCAATCAAGAGACATATTTCAAAGCAAATGAACTACCTTCCTCCATTCATCTTGAACTAGGTAAGATTTCTCGTGTATAAAACTGACAGTTTTGTCCTTGTGGAAGTTATTCAGCTTTAACTTTTTTGATGGTCTTTTAAAACTGGACAATAGTAATTGAACAAATATTTTCTATAATAAGAAAAAAAATCTGTAGAAAGCTGAACCAGTGTTAACATTTACAAAGATTGTACACCAGAATATTAATAATTTTCTTGTCATTAATCATCAAGACTTAAATATAACTTTGTTAAGCAATCTCTATCAAAATTAGTCCAAAGTACTATGTATGTGTGTATATATATGTATGCATGTGTATACATACATAGATATGTGTATATACATATATATCTCCCCCTTTCTGTTTGCCTTGAGCACCTGTATTCATCTTCAGGTCAAATTTTTCATTATCAAAGCGAATTAAATTACAAGCCTTTTTCAATAACTACTTTTCAGTGAGTGGGTATAGAAAAAGCTATTTAATCTAACTTAAAGTTTTACTTTAGCACTCAACTAAACAGAAATTTAAAAGGAAGTTGTTTAAAAATACGATAAAATATTGTAGAAATGTGATTTCATTTTGTAAATTGAGTAAAAAAACTTATTAAAGCAAACTTATGAAATCTTCATAGGTATTTTTATAAACTGAAGCAAATAAATTCATTTGAATTGCTATGTATCTTCCTAACATTTTAAAATGAAAAACAATATATTTGTATAAACAGTCATCCTTTCACAGGGGATACTTATTTATCAAGCTCCCACATCAACTTAAAATCTTGAATTCTACAGGACACTTTCATATTAAATGTCAAAGTTAAGGAAAATTTAGACTAAAAAAGAAATTTTGGGTAACAATCGCAGTTTTTAGAATATGTGTAATTCCATTTACTTTCTCAGCTTTTCAATTCTGTTTATCTTAAAATGAGTTTCACACAATGTCATAATGCAGTAATTCAATATCACTACATAATGTATTTGAGAAATGTCTAGTAACTCTCTTATTATTTGGGAATTTCATGATTCAAATCTCCTCTTACTGTTTTGACCTTGGCTACATTTTAATGCAAAAACAAAATATTTTTCAAAGAGCATTGAGAAGACTGAACATTTTTAAGATGGAGAAATCAAACAGGTAAGTTAAAATATCTATCATATTGCATAATTGAGTCTTTTATTTAATGAGATACTTATTTTTTCTACCAAGCCCCATGACCCTAGAGAATACCAGGCTCTACCAGGCAGGTAATTGCTGTTTGTTTTATCTAGAGCCAATTTAAAGTAGAAATTGATGGAAATCAGTCATAAAATCCATGCAAAAAAGAAGAAATAAGGATCTCCTAATCAACTGGAAAATAAATAAGATTGATTAATTCTTTATGTGCATAGCTGACTACGCCATTTAAACCCAAGAACCATGCTTATCTCATGTTTATTTTCTTCAAATGGCTGCATGCATGTAGACAAAGGATACAGGCAGAATATATTTTGTAAGTATATAATCTAGTATCATAAGCAGATCATCCTTTTACAAGAGGAAAGTTTTAAATTGACATTAAATGAACTGTGAACTGAGAGGCTGAAAATAAAAGTCAACTTCACATACATATAAACACCCATACCCAAAAATATGCTACAAGTGCCTCACATTATATCATGCTGGTCTTGGACATTTTTAAGGGTGGATGGACACCTCCATGCCTGACCACATGCCACCCACTGTCCTTCACTTCAGCACCTGAGGTGTCTGAACTCCTGGATGCAAGACCTGTTTCTAATGAAATTCCTCAGGATACAGCAAGCTTCTGATGTTACAGATCATGCATATAATCACTGTGCCAATGCCCATTCAAGCTTAGATGTCATTCATTCATCAGTCAAAAAGAACACACACAAAATTCTTCATTAGATAGCTGCCATAAGTGCATGCATGGGAAATTGATATTCATGTCATATACTGTTAAGAAGATACCTGGCTCCATTGCAAAGTTTGGAAGAGTGGTACTTAACATGGGTTACAAAGCACATATTTAAGGAGGCAAACATATGAACCTACACTTAAGCTTGATGACAGTTCTTTCCTGAGTCACTCAACCCAGGTTTTGCTGTCCTAAGACAAAAGTTGCATTCAAAGAAAGCAAAGCTTGTATAAAATATCCTATTCTATAGAATATTTTTATAAAGAAAGATTTAAAAATTTGCATAATCATCATTCTGTATGGTACTCAGACACTGAAAAGGTATACACAATGAAATCACCTCTTATCACTGACTTCAGGATATAAAATAATTAGAATTATAATGTGCTAAAAATTACATTACACTTTCATGAAATCTGTCTGCCAGGTAAACATACCAAAATGCAGTCTCACACAGGCTGATCATTTTAGAGTATAATATTTATTAAATTTCATCATTTATGATCACTTTGTTATAACCAAATTCACTCACATAAATTTTGACATTTAAAAACAAAACATACTGATTTTTCAACTCTTTCACTTACTTGTACTTTTTAATTCTCATGCAGTGCTCATAATTAGGAAATACTGTACATTAACCTTCTCTTATTATGCCTATTAAGAACTAAGTTCAGAGAGCAAAAATATGCTGACATAAATTCACTCTCTAAAAACTGCTCACAGATATATTAGCCAATGTTCCTTCAAATTATAATTTATGGTACATTCTTCTGTAAATGTATAATTGTAGTCACATAACAATAGTTATGATGAGGCAATAGTATCATTTCAGGAAAAAGATTACAACAAAAGTTGAAGAGAAGAGACCAGAGCATGTAAAGTCATTGAGAACACCACATACACTTCAGTATTTTCCACTTTCCAGTTGGAAAGAACATGCGCAGAGTTTTCTTAGGAGACAGCTGTCAGGAGTGCATGAAAACTGGCTTTCATGTCATGTATTTTGAGATCGATGTCACTGAGGAAAAAGAGCTGTGTTCATTATCTTTTAGGTCGGTCTATATCATCTATAGCTGCTAGAAGTTTCTGTCTTGCTTTCTTATTGATATGGGATCCCAGGCAAACATTCACCAGATTGGTCAGTTGCTTTGTTGAATATTCCTGCTTAAAGAAAGAACCAAATTTAATATAGTAAAGACATGTATCTATCAATGCAACAAAAGAACAGGCAGATATTCAGGTACTGGATAGCTCTGACACTCAAACCAGAGAAAAGCAGTGGAAATTATAGAGTTAGAACTCAGAAGAAAAGTTGTTTATGAAGCTCTAAAAGCAGGGAATAAAGATAGTGTAACATATACTTGGAACAGGAAGGAATAGGATCTGTTTTAATACTCAAGGCAATCGAAGGTATCCTTGTTTTTTTTTATCACTTCAAAGGTCACATTTTCTGCTTGTTTCTGTGATATTCCTTGTTATTCAATTATCAAAATACACAGAATTTTCCAATTTAAAAAATGCTGATTACTGTACATTTTATAAAGAACTTTAGTTGATAAAAACAAACAAAACCCTCCAACTGAACAGCAACTTTTCTAAATTACAAAAAATGAACAGGGTAATAGGATGAGAAAGTTATTGTTTTTAAACCTGGTATTATAATTGGTAGATAGTAAATAAAACTAAGTATTTCTCACTATCTAAATCTATCTGGTTTCTGAATTTCAGATAATGAATTGCTAGGATGAGAATGAAGAGCGTTTCACTAGAAATGCTTGCATACTGGTTTGGTTCTGGAGGTTGAACAGGAAGGGATCAAATGAGGAAAGATCGTCATGTACCATCGACTCTGTCTTTATTGAAGGTAACCACTAAAGATGACACGCTTCCAAAATATGAGGAAGAGTTCATTCTAAAAACTCAGCAAACTGCTCTGCTTGGGTATCTGCCCTCTGAGAGCAACAGTCACCATCTGGCAAGAATCTCATTTAATCAGTCAGCACTCAGTGGGTATCCATCGCCATCCAGCACTGGACTTGCCATTGCAGGCAGTTTCTCCGGAAAGTCCCTTCTGCTGCTGAGAAAATGTCACTGAATTACAGACATTTAATAAGTTAAAGCTTTTCCAAAATACCAACTTAAAAAAGTTCAGTATACTGTATTAAAGCAAGAAATCCTAAAATGGCTATTACTATTGCTGTGCTCTTTCTCAACTTAGAAGTGTTTACAGCTTATTCTACTAAGTAGATTCTGGCAACATTCAGTAATCCATCTGTATATAGGTCTAGCGTTTTGGTTCTCAAATGTCATTGGGGCAAAATGTGTGGAAGTTTTTCTCGATTCTTGGCTTACTGGTCAGAATCACTGAACATAACATGTACATCCCTACTCAGCTTCCAACATATAGTGGGACTTTCACACAAAATTAACTAATGCTGATGTTCCAGGCTCAAGTTTATTTCCTCTTTTTATGGTATTAAAACTCAAAAGGATGAGTTAGACAAGGTAAATACAAATAATTCCTTATTTTCCTTACTCGAATAAATAAAATGTTACTTAAATTTTACACCCATGATGTTTATAGCCTAAATAAAGGGCAACACTGGATTTATTAAAGCAATAAGATTTAGGGATGACTTTTAATGCTTCCCATATTTTCATTAAATACATCTTCATATACTGCCTACCCAGACAAATGATATAGGAATCATATAGGAGAGGTCTTATACCAAGCAAGTTTAAGTGACATGTTTTGAGTTAAACTGAAAATTGAGTATCTTAAATAAAAAGGAACAGTATTTTTCTCTACTTATCTATATGGTCACACAAAAGTAAAATAATCAAATTTCTATTAAAGGAAAAATTTAATGATGGATGCACCTTAGGTAAGCCATTTAAATAATATCATCAATCATCACTGATAATGGTAACATTCAGGATGTTACCATTGCATTACTGAGAGGTACGAGAAGGTTTGAATTTTATAATAGACTATATAGCATAGGAATAGTTTCATTGCTACTGTATTCCATCTTTCCTGAGGTTAACCAGCTTTAGTTTTTTCCTATTACACAACTGCAGGAAAAATATGGTCAAAGTTTTGATTTGGCTATATTTCCAGATAATTACTATGAACAGTTCAGAAGGGCTCAACAGATTTGATTAGGTAAAGAACAGTGCATATTCAATCTTAATATTGTAAAGAACTGACCTAAGTAATTTATGTTAAGAAAGCAAATGTTTTCTTTTTCACTCTCATGGTTTTGAATTATATAAGATATCAAACAAACACAAAGGAAAGGAATGAAAACTTAATTAACTGTTTCCCAACTCTCACCCTGTGCTCTTTGATCCAGCGTTCCATGTCATTCTCAGTTAGGTAGTAGGCTTTGATATAAGTTTCCACAAATTCTTTATCAGGAATGGGTCTAATATCTGTTAGTTTTTCAAGTTTCATTAAAAACTGTTGAAAATCCAATTGCATCAAGGCACGACCCTCATTACTGCACTTCTTGACGTTGGCATATCTAAGATATACAATAATAAGACAACATAAATAATCATCTCTTCTCTAAACCACATTTGGATAGATCATCCAGAAATGAGAGAGTTCAAGAAAAGAGCACATGGGCCTTGTGTCAGGAGTGAGCTCTGTTCAAGCCCTGTCATTTACCTACCTGGTTAAAAAAATAATAATAAAAACAAATAAAAGGTCATTTTTCCTATCTAGTTTTCAGTTTCCTCATTTGCAAAGCAAAGAGATTAAGCAACTTCAAGTTTCTTCATTTCTCTACAGACTCTAGTTCTCTGTACCCAATTGCATTATTTATAAGACTAAGCTCTGAATGTTCCAAAGTAATCCTAGTTTTATCAAATTGTTCAATATTTTAACTACTCAGTGCAAAGGAAACAAATGAAATAATTCTCCCATGAACACCATACTATTTCTATGATAAAACAATCTGCAGACTTATTCTAACACCCCACACTGTTGAAACACTGTGGACTAGCAATAAGAATAAATATATTAACCCTAACCGTCGAACATATTATTACTCAGGTCAGTGTCTCATTTCTTTAATCAATCTTACAGACCATGGAAAACTCAATCTTAGGGAACAAGGGATTTCCCCTAGGGAAATCTGCAAGAAAATCACAGATTATAATATTTAAAGTGATCAAGCCCTTTTCCCCCACCCCCAGGTGTTTTATTTTGAAATCTAACATATATTTCTCAGTTTTCTACACAAACTTATTGCAAATGCTTTTCAGTTGAGATTGTTCATACAGCTTTTTTGCCAAGATGGTTGTCAGTTTGTCACTATCACCTTTCCATTAACACACTCTTTTATAACAAACGAGAACTAAAAAGAAATCAGATGAACAAGAGTGTGAAAATTCAATTGACATGCAACTTTAGATCACTATACACGGTCTTTGAAATAGCTGTATGCCTTTTGGAAATGTTTTAAAAGTACTACTGATACTTTTTTTGTGTTCTAGATGTTGTCGGCAGAGAAAGCATGGTCTCTGAGTAAGTGGGAGAATTACTATTAACTGATCTATAAATTTAACAAATGGAAGATTTATATAGTCTTTATTGCTATAAAGATACATAGGGTTATGAGGACTGACTTTGCCATCAGGAATCAGGAATCCATATGCCTCTCAACCTTTAAAAACTAAACTTGGACAAGTTATGCACCTTTTTAAACCTGGATGTTATGGTTTGGATATGAGGTGTCCCCAAAAGCTCATGTGTGAGATGATCCAGGAAGGTTGGGAGGAGGCAACAACTGGATTTTTGAGACTTAATCTAATCAGTGAATTAATCCCTAATGGGATTAACTGAGTGGTAATTGGAGTCAGGTAGGGTGTGGCTGGAGGAAGTGGTTAATTGGGAGCATGGTTATGGGGTATATATTGTGTATCTGGAAAGTGGGGTCTCTCTCTCTCTGCTTCCTGATAGCAACGTGAGCTGTTTTCCTCTGCCAAACTCTTCCACTATGATGTTCAGCTTCACCTCGAACCCCGAGGAATGGAGTTGGACTTTTGTTGACTAAGACCTCTGAAACTGTGAGCCCTCAAATAAACTCTTCCTCTTCTACAATTGTTCTGGTCAGATCTTTTAGTCACAGCAGCGAAATAACTAACTAAAATACTTGATTTCTGAGACCAAGTTTTATCGGTGATAAGACAGAATAACAGTATCTATCAAAAAAGGTAAATCAAGCTTTGGTGATATAATCCTGTGAAATTATGTCTGGTTCTATATATAACACAGTGCGCAACAGGTGATAATAATTTGTTTAATTTTCAGGTAACCAACAGTTTCTGCATTCTTTGTTCATCTATTTAATGACTGTCACCAGACAAAAATAAAATATAGAGACAGGCATGGTGAGATTTATGGCTTATTCTCTAATCAGATTCCAAACTTATCTACTATTTTTTGTTATTTCTACCAATACTCTTCATCCATTACTACTAACATTTAATGTTATTCATGTATTTTATCATTTTAAGAAACAGGTTGTTGCCAGGAAAAACTTACCCTTCCACAATAGTCCTATTAGCCAATCGTATACAATGTTCCCAAAGTGTATTAGACACAGGCAAGGGTATCCGAACTCTCTTAGAAACTTCATTTAACCTCCTGTTAAACTGCTCGAATTCCTAAGAAAACAAAAATCATGGCAGTATGTGAATATCGTAATACCACAGTGCTTTCCCATAAAAGTGGATAAAGAAAAAAAGAAAGACTTAGAATCGAACCAAGTAAAACGAAAAGAGACCAATGCCAAAGATAATTTATACTTAGTGTACAGGTTTTAAAAATATGTATGTTATAGTAGAGAGTACACTACATTTTATCTTTAACAATGTCCAAATTGTTGCATCTACAATGTAGATGTAGTTGTATCTACAACTCAAAATTGCCAATGGTTGTCACAGTGGATTAAAAGAGCTAAATGAACAAAATTTTGTTTTAAAAATATCTTTGAGAAACCCAGTTTGAAAAAAAGATTAATTAGCTTTCAACTCAAAGTTAATTATTTCTGATTTGTGCTATACTCCTTAGAAAGCAATCTGAAAAATTATTCATTTTCCTAAACATTCTGTAAAAGTAAATAAATTATAATATACCAATTAATTTAAGTCATAACAACAAATTTTTAGTACAAAGAAAAACACATTTTTCTATTTTCTACCAAAAAACCTTGAAAATTTTATCATCTGTCAGCTTTTATGACATACCTGTAAAACAAACACACACATACACACACACAAAACTCATTAACTCCAATAATTCTATGAAAGCAGAAAACAGTGCATCTTCAATGGACAGTCTCTTTGTACTATTATCAACTAAACATGTGCATTTATAAAAATAAAGACTGCTGACCCTTTCTTGGCAATTTATTTCAAATAAAGTGAAAGCTTAAAACTATGTTTTAATTGTTTCCTGAACAAAGAAGCAACACAATGTAAGTCCGAGCTGATATATGTTCAAATTTTTCAATAACACATGAAAGAAAAAAATATGAAATCTGATCATCTCCAGTCAAGCTACTATATAATGATAAATGTGTTATCCTTTGCTCTTTTGCTACTTCTTAAATCACAATTTTTCTTACTGACTCATTTTTAACTGTTGCTTGCTTTAAATTATTTTTTTAAATGGATGGTCAATTCACTAAGCTTACCTACGAAAATTAGAGTTAAATACGCTCTTCATCTGTTGTTTCATTTCGTGAATCTAGCAGAGCTGTAGTATTTTGTTAGTAATTTAAGCATTTGCTATGACAAACTGCTTTGGATTTCAAGAGTCACACAATCTAATATTTCTCATTAATACCTTATTTTCAAGATAAAGCTATATGCTTCCTGTAAAAAATGACATTCTACTTATTGCTAAGTTCAATGTTCAAGAATGCTGACTGTTAAATGAATAATAAAACTATTTCATTTTATTTACAATTCCCTGGGGGGGAAGCAGGCTTTCACATGATTTAAACTTGGAAAAGTAGTAAAAAGAACAAAAGTTCTCATGGAAAATTAACCTTAATGCTTAAAGAAGGCCTTACTTAAGTTGGTCAGAGTTAGGTTCAGGTTAATAACCTGAGTAACACTGGTTCTTCCCTATAATAATCATGTTTCTTGGAATTAGAAATAATTGAAGCACTTAGCCTCCTTCTACTATTACATATAGTCACAGAGTGTAGAAGTCTTTCTTGCATCCCTATGAGTACTATGATTGGCATATACTGTGGTCTTAACGTTTGTGTCCCTCCAAGATTCATACGGGGAAGTCCCAATTCCCAGGGTGATGGTATATTAGCAGTGGGGTCTTCATGACAATTAGGTCATGAGAGCAGAGTTCTCATGAAGGGAAGCAGTGCTTTTTATTTTTTAAAAGAGCCCGAGAGGGCTGCCACACCCCTTTTGTAATGTGAGGATACACCAAGAAGGTGACATCTATGAGAGTTTGGGGCCTCACCAGCTACCAGATCACTCTGAGTCATGATCTTAGGCTTTTTAACCTCCAGAACTGTGAGAAATAACAATTTGCTATTTATAAATTACACAGTCTATTGTATTTGTAATGGATTAAAATATCATGTTATAAAAAATGTAATCAACTTTTCAAAAACAGAATAGTTAAAAAAGAGGGGGTTTCATATTTATGAATTATATTGATCTTTTGGGTATCATATTTATAAATTATATTGTTCTTTTATAATCCAAGTTAAAATCTGAAATTGAAATCGCCTGCATGTTTTAGAAACAAAAGTTCTTTCATTATTTTTCAAGGTCAATGTTCTTTGAATGCCAGGGTAGTAAATACAGAGTACCCTGGTTTTCACTCACTCCTTATATCTCTATGGAGACTCCTCTATACTGCTTATGAAGTCCTTTGAACTCGGGGACAGAGGACTCTAGAAGGGTACCATAAGTAGCTGTCAGTGGGCACAACGGACCACTCTGCTGCTATCCCTATCCCATGGCTTTATCAGTTCTCACGTGTCCCAGGCTACTATTAATTGCCTTTGATAAGAAGGTAAGAATGAAGGTGCAAATGAGACAAAAGACAGGAGTTTCTAAAAAGCTATTTTTGTTCATTGACAAATATGCAAAAACAAAAAATTTCTGAAAACTGCTTTCTTTCATTTTCTTTCTTCACCTCAGATACCCACAAGGCTCAGTTCCTTACTTCCTTCAGGCCTCTTCTCTACGCAGTTTATCAAAGTCCTTCTGTGACCAGAGTATATAAATGGTGTTTCTCTCTCACCCACATTCTGTCATTTCCTTCCTCTCTTTAGCTGGTTTATTTTTTTCTCAGCACTACTCATCACTTGACATTATATGTCAATTCATCTGTTTACTGCTGTCTCTGCTCTGGCATGTAAATTCCCTGAGGGCATGTAAGTTCCTTAATTCACAATTATATTGCCAGCACTTCTATCAGTGCATGACACATGTCAGGTGATCTTTTAATATCTAGTCATACATAAATTGAAAAAAAAATTCTTCCTAGAAATTTATAAGTGCAAGTCATTGAATGCAAAGAGCTATTTGCATGCCATGTTGCAAAAGTAACGTGATTTCTAGTAAAAATAACTTGGAATTATCAGGGACAAGGTCACTTGCTATTGATTATACACACCAAACTATAGAAATAACTTCTAACTAAACAGAAATATCTTCTTGACTTTAGAACAATGACCAGTGGATTTTTACCACTCCTTTTTAATTAGAGAACTTGAAATTTTAGTCAGAAAAATTAGGCAAGGTAGGATTAAAGAGATACAAATAGGAAAAGACAAAGTTAAATTATTTCTGTTTTTAGATGATATGACCCTGTATTTATAAGACGCCCCCCCCCCAAAAAGCCTCCACCAAAAAACGTCTAGATCTAATAAACAAATTCAGCAAAGTAGCAATATATAAAACACACACACAAAAATCAGTAGCTTTTCTATATGCCAATAATGAACCTGATGAAAAAGATATTAGGAAAATAAGTCCATTCACAATAGCCTTAAAAAGAAAAAAATCTTGGCATAAATCTAAGGAGGTGAAGGACTTCCACAATGAAAATTACAGAACATTAAAGACAGAAATTCAAAAAGACGTAAAATGGAAAGATCTCCCATGTTCTTACATAGGCATAATTAATATTGTTAAAATGGCCATACTACCAAAAGTGATCTACAGGACAAGAAAAAACAGCCATAAAATTCATTTGGAAGAATAAAAGGCCCATGTAAAAGTTATTCTGAGCAATAACAGCAATGCTGGAGGCATCACAATTCCTGATCTCAAATAATACTACAGAGCAAGAGTAAAAATTAAAGGAAAGAAAAGAAACAAGAAACAGACATGAAGACCAATGGAAAAGAATAGACAATACAGAGACAAATCCACATAGTTACAATTACCTGATACTCAACAAAGATACCAAAAACATACACAGGAGAAAAGACAGCCTTTTAAACAAATTGTGCTATGAAAAGTGGATATGCATGTATGAAAAAAATGAAACTATATTTCTAGAAAAATGAAACTAATCCCTATCTCTTACTATGTACAAAGGTCAACTCAAAGTGGATCAAATACCAAGGAATTAGACCAGAAACTTTGCAAATGCTAGAAGAAAATGTAGGGTTAACATTCCAATGTATAGGTGCAGGCACTGATTTCCATAATGACTCCTAAAGTTAAAGAAATAAAACCAAGAATCAGTAATGGGATGCCATAAATTAAAAAGCTTCTGCACAACAAACAAGAGTGTGAAGACAGAGCTAACAGAATAGGAGAAGTTACTCCTCTGATAAGAATTAATATGCAGAAATGCAAACGTTAAGAGCACCAGTTAGGCACAGGGCGATGGAAACATGCTCTCTCCTCCTCTCAATGTGTGGAAAATACGTCAAAATTAGTGCCAAGGACACCAGGGCGGATCTGTGCAGGCACTAATATATTGCAGCACCAATGGGATCTCCAAAACTAACCCGTGCGGAACTCCATCATCTACCTCCAAGGGATTAGGATAGAGTTCAGTCTGCCAGGATCCAGGACTCTGGTTCCATGGAGTCTAGGTACTAAAAACCTTGTGGTGAACTGTACCCCCAACTATAATTAAGCAAGTCATCTATGGCAAAAATATATATGCTATAAATTAGAGCCACCAATTTTTTTCATCATAATTTGCTTTTAATAGTGAATAACTTTGTGAAAAGCATGCCCTAGTTTGTCTGAAATGTTCTTCTCTGGCATTACACTTTCCTTTAAAAAGACTTCAATAAACAGTGGATCAATTCCTTTGTAGTAAAAAAAAAAAAAAAAAAAAAAGAATTAATATGCAGAATATATAAAAGAACTCCAAAAACCAAATAAGTGAAACCAAAAAACCAAATGACCCAATCAAGAAATGAGCAAATAAACTTAACAGGCATTTCTCAAAAGAAGAAATGAAAACAGGCAACCAATAAATAAAAAAACATTCAACATCCTTAGTAATCAGAGAAATGCAAACCAAAACTGAGATTTCATTTCATTTCAGTTAGAAAGGCAACAAGAATACAAATATTATTAAATTCTGGCAAAGATATGGGGGAAAAGAATACTTACTTATACATTGCTGGTAGAACTACAAATTAATACAACCACTTTGTAAATCAGCATGGAGATTTCTCAAAATAGACCCATATGACCCAGCTATTTCACTCCTCAGTATTTATCCAAGAGAACTAAAATCAGCATACTATAGGTGATACTTGCATTCCTATGTTTATAGCAGCACAATTCCCAATAGTCAAGTTATGGAACCAGTCTAGGTGTCCACCAACGAAATGGATAAACAAAATGGGATACACACATGCGATATATATATGTCTCTATATCTATGTATGTATGTATATATGTGTGTGTGTATGGGTGAGGGTGTGTGTGTATGTATATATATATATAAAATGGCTTTTTATTCAGCTATAAAGAAGAATAAAATTATGTCATTCACTGGTAAATGGATGGAACTGGAGAACATACCTTTAACAATGCATCTACGTATATGTTATGCTGTGACATGATTTCTTTTACATCCCATTTCACATTAGCCATTAGGAGCAGCATCTGTTCATAATCAATGGCTTTACCAGCTACAATCCAGTAAATTGGTTTGCGTAGTTCACTAGCAGTTGAGACTGTCTGAAATACATTTTACAGAAATGAAGACAATTACTTTCTATTTATAAAGGATATTTTACTCATTTCTAGTATCCATCATATCTAAAACTAAAACACTCTATTTGGAGACTTAAATTATGAAAATATTTTAATGAGAAGGCCAAGATCTTACTCAAAATATAATTTTGAGACACTGAATAAACTTGAAGTCATTGACATTACAATTACAAGAGACCTGGAAGTTTTCATGAAGACTGGGAACTATTTCTCAAACTCTTCCACTTCTCTCCACTCCCAGTACCTGACCTCCGAAGTCCATTACCTCTCACTTGCATATGTGAGTCTTCAACTGGTATCCTGACTGTAGGCTTGCCATCAAACCACTCTTCACCCTGTCCCCAACAAACTCCTTCTAAAACACACACCTGAAAATGCTCACCTGTTTCAATCCCTCCAGTAGCTTCCTGGTGCCCTCAGAATCAAGTCCAACTCCAGACAGAACGCTTTCTATGACGTGGCTCCCACATGTCACTCTAGCCATTCTTCTCGTCCCCAGCCATCTGCTCTGACAAGTTTAGTTTCCCCAGCTGACCACATGCACCATGCTCTCTCTCTCTCATCTTCGGGTCTTGAAATATTCTGTTCTCTTAATTTGGAATATATCCCCAACTGGCTCTCTCTACCTGGCTAGTCCAGCTTCCTCCACACTACTTTCTCTCCACTATGGCTCCCCCCTTCTCCAGTGTGAACTAAATATGCTGACATAGATTTTCCCCTTCATTATAGCATTACTATTCATTATTATAAATATAGTTTTAATTGGCTGGCTCTCTCTCTCTCTCTCTCTCTCTCTCTCTGCTAAAAGTTCTAGGGGGTGCTCAATAAGTATTTATAGGAAATCCATGAGTAATATTTTATCCAATTCTCCTGGGACTTAAGTGACTGATCTCTAGTGGGGAGGGGGGAGCAGCCTAAATAATCTGTGACAGTCCTATCTTGTTCACAGTGGAAATGACAAAGACAATCTCTGACCTGAGAATAAAACTGCTGCAGAAAGGGCTTTTTGACTGCTGGCATCACAGCATCCAGATGTGGCTGAAGGAATTCAAACTGTTCAGCCAGAAATACCCTAAAGAGAATAAATAATCACTGTTAAACAAACCTTGCAGGATTTAGAGACTGCCAATGTTTTTTGTATAATCTTTTAAAATCTCTAAGCAAAACCTTAACACTTAGAATTTATTTTCCCATTTGGTGGAAGCATTCTTGCTGACACCAAGGGCAAGTTACATGTAACACTGATAATGTATGTACGGTTTATGTAGAATCTTTCAGTTACTGACAGGAACACATAAAACATACGAAAAGAAAAGGTTTTTTAAAGTTTTACTTAAAGCAAGGATTACGTGACTAAAGATCAAAACCTGTAAGATTTCATTTCTTTCATTTGTATAATTGAAAATCAACCATGCAGTTTTAAAAATCAATTGGTACTCTGTTAGCATATACTTCTAAGAAACAGGTAAGTGATGTTTAGAAGAGGCAGTTATATACAGCTAGAAAACTAATTATACAATGTCTACTTTTCTAAGCTATTTAATGGTCGGTTTTATTTTGTTTTTAACAACTTACAGGGATTCTGTGGCTACCACTCTTTCTGCCAACCCATACAGTGAATCCCCAGATGTCAAAACCACTAGGTGACTGAGGTGTGGGCTGGGTACCTTCTCCTTTCTTTCTTCTGCTGCTGCGAGTGTGGCAGTAGGATCAGCTGAAACTTCCTAAAAATACAACACACACAATTTACATTAACACCTGAAACAGCAAATCTAATGGTAACAAACCATATGAGTTTGACAAACCTAGAACTGCAATTAAAACACTCACTGGCATACATTAACTAATCTTAGTTTTAGCTCTTTTTTCCCCCTGTTTGTTTTGTAACTACTGGAACTTTCCATTTTAAACTATGTGAGAATTATTATGTAGATCATACACTATATGTTATCATCTAAGCATGACCTTGAGTCTGCCAACACAAGGAATCTTTATGAATCAAGTTTCAGAGACAACATTAAGATGCCCCTCAAGAACTTATAAATGAGGAAAATAAACTTGATCCTTCATAACCAAGCTATAAAAATCATAAAGGAGGGATTGATTAACCATTGCACATCCAAATCTTAATCAAGATGACCTTGGTATAATCTCAAGAAGGCAGAACTACAAAGTGGGTGTATTGTATCTGTCTAGGAATGGAATCTTCTTGAGAAGGAAAGAGATGCCCAGATGCAGGGTATGTTGGGCTCCTAGGTGTTCCAGGAGAGATCCAATGATTTAGACAAAAAGCCACGTAGTCAACAGGAGAGAGGCAGCCTAATCTGAGACCAAAAAAACTCATTAGGCTGCAAATCTGTTTTATCTGATGCCATCCTCACTAGCAAGCCTTTCATTATTAATTTATCTTTCCAGGTATTTTGATGTCAGACAAGGAGTAACTTGAATGTGAGTTATGTACCTTCTTGGACTTCACACAAAAATATCCTGTATTATACACAAACAGCTTTGTTTGTGGGGGAGTCTTGAGAGCTCAGATAAGTAAGGAGACACTAGACTGGTCACCTGGAGTAGCTGACAGAGAACTGCTGCCAGTTTGTTTCACAGACACACACACATTAAGGTGAGCAAGTTTCCCTTTGTAAAGTAAACATAAAGGAATGCTGTTTAGAATATTGACATCATCATATGCCCAGAGTTGCTCATTCAATGTCAAAGAAAGAGAATCTTATTTATCGTTTTGGGGACAGTCAAGCTGGTGATGTCACAACTGCACTGTAAAAAGAACATCTTCATGGGAGCATGGTTCTCAATAAATGACTCCTAGCAATACCAATGATATTAAGATCTCAAAGTCCCTTTACAGTGGGAGGTCACGAAGAACTTTCATAACCAAACACATTTCTACTAACAAGTAACTTGAATTAGAAACGGAAATAATAATACTAGTTTTTCCAATAATGGCATGGCAACAAACTCTATTTAATATGTTTTGAAAAGAAACTCCAGAAATTTGCAAGAAAAAAATAGAATAAATGCTAAGCAGATGTGCTACTTTTTAAAGTTTATAGTAGGTAACTCCTGGCCTTACCCAATCCTTTAGAAAAATGTTTTAGATTTTTGATTTAGAATGACATTATCATCTGCAGTTTATGTACTATTTTCAGTATGGAAAATATTAAATGATTATCCCCATTATGTAATTTCAAGGTAAGAATCTGAGTGAACAGACAGCACAATTAAATGCAGATATAAATAAGAAATTGCCTTAAAAGACTCTCAAAGGAAATTTTAGCACAAAAATTGGATATAAACAAATCTAAATATGTATAAAAATGTAAACCTAGATTATTGCTTGAAGAAACTTTATAATCCCAAATATCCAACATTTTCCAGGTGACTAAAAATGCTGTCAATTACATAAGGTTCTGGAAGCATAATTTATTTTTGTAAATTCAGTGAAATACAAATAAAAATTACAAAACCTTTCAAGTTAGAAAATGGTACTATTTTTAAAAATTCCTTTTAATTTCCTGTCTTCTCCTAAAGATAGTCTTTCTCATCTCTCATTACTTGATTAGCATTTAAAAGTTATTTGGAGAATAACTGCTCTTCCTCTAGGGAGAATGACAATTCTGGAACTAAGCAAGTTAATCAGTGTTATAGCTCCTTTATTTGCCTCTACTAGAAAGGGAGCAAATCCACTCAAGCAAAACAAAACAAAACATAATTCATGAAATTAGTGTATGATACCAACTGGTTGCCTGTGCTATTCAATTCTGTTTTTTTTTTCTTTTAAATAACTGTCCTTGGAATAATTCATGACTTCCACTCCTCCTTACCACCCAAATCTACTCCATCACTAAAAAATTAACAGATACTTCTCTTTTTTATTCCTTTCTGATGCCACTACTTAGTTGGGCCTCACATCCTTTGGCAGTCATGACTGGACTATTCCAAATAAATTAATAACAGATAATGATGAAACAGTAATTATTATTTTATTTGTAATAAAATAAATAGAATGTCTGAATAGGCATTTATTGCTATATACTTCCCTGAGAACTACTGTTGGTACATCCCACAGGTTACTTGGGCATAAAAGATCAAAACTGGCTGCATCACACTACTTGACTTCAAAATATGCTACAAAATACAGCAACAAAAATAGCACAGTACTGGTATAAAAACAGATACAGAGACCAATGGAACAGAATAAAGAATACAGAAGTAAATCCATTTACTAATAGAAAACTGATTTAGGCAAAAGTGCCAAAAACTCAGAATGGAAAAGGACAGATTTTGAACTGGGAAAACTGTATATCCCCATGAAGAAGAATGAGACTGGACCCTCTCTCTCCCTAATGCACAAAACAATGAACTCAAAATGATTTGAGTGAAATGTAAGACCTGAATTATGAAACTACTACAAATAAATAGGGGAAAATCTTCAGACCTGTAAAGAGCAAGTAAGACTTTTTGGACATGACTCCAAAAGCACAACCAACAAAGGCAAATACAGACAAATGGAATTACATCAAACTAAAAAGCTTCTGCCCAGTAAAGAAAACAAGCAGAGAGACAACCTATAGAACAGGAGAAAATACTTAAAACTATGCTGACAAAAGATTAATATCCAGAATATAAGGAACTCAAGCAACTCAAAAGCAAAAAACCCTAAAACCCAAACAAGTAATCTGATATAAAAATGAACAAAAGACCCAAACAGATATTTCTCAAAAGAAGGTACACAAATGAGAAAATGCTCAAAAATCACTAGTCATCAGGGAAATGGAAATCAAAAGCACAATGAGTTATTACCACACTCCAATAATGACTATTATCAAAAAAGATAAAAGATAACAGGCACTGGTGGTGGAAACGTAAACCAGTATGGTCATTAGGGAAAACAGTATGGAGGCTCTATGTGTGTGTGTGTGTGTGTGTGCACGCGCGCTCGTGTGTGTGGTGCTGGGGATTGAACACAAGGCCTCATTCATGCTAGGCAAGCACTCTACTACTGAGATACATCCCCAGTTTTCTCAAGGAAATTAAAAACACAAATACCTTATGATCCAGCAATGTCACTACTGGGTATATATCAAAGGAAATGAAATCAGTACATCAAAGAAATATCTATATTCCTATGTTTATTGAAGCACTACTCACAATAGTCAAGATATGGGATCAAACTATCTATGGATGAACAAAGAAAATGTGGTATATGTACACAATGAAACACTATTCAGTCATAAAAAATGAATCTTCTCATTTGTGACAACCTGGATGAACCTGAAGAACATTAAGTCAAATAAGATATGCACAGAAAGGCAAGTACCACATGATCTCAATCGTATGTGGAATTTAAAGAGGTAGAGAGGAGAAGACTGGCTGCCAGCGGCTGAGGAGTGTAGGGAAAAGGGCACAGAGAGAGACAGGCCAACAGACACAAATGTACAGTTGGACAGGATTAAGTTCTGGTGTTCTGCACAGTTGTGTGACTATGGTTAATTATATTGTCCTGAATGTTTCAGAAGAAAGATGTTGAATATTCTCACTATAAGGAAAGGACAACTGTTATGAAATGATGGATATGCTAAATACCCTAATTTTATTATTACATGGTGTATACTGTATTAAAACATCACACTGTACCCTATAAATATGTACAATCATTCTTTGTGCAAAAATTAAAAAATAGTTTTGGGAGAAAACAAAACACACAATAAAAAACTGCAACAAGAAGTCTCTGAATGGAGAACTGTCTCTGCATCTCCTGTTTCTACTCTAGTCTCCACATGGTTAACTGGTTTATTTTTCTAGAATACTGATGAGATTTTTCTAAAATAGAGATGTGGTCATGTTACTCCCTGATTTGGAGCCTTAATTCATTCTTTACAGTGAAAAGTTTGAACATGTTATCATAGTATTACTGACGACAGCCACCTTGCCAGCCTCATTTTGAGGTGTTCCACGTGCCCCTAAGGTCTAGCCACACTAGACTGCTTGCCATCCCTGGCTGACTGAAACTCCTATCTTAGCAGCTCTCCCTGCCTCATCTGCCTAGTTTTCTCCTCCTCATTTTTAAAGGCTGAGCTTATGTGCCACCTCCTTCCTATAACTTTCTCAGTCTCCCAAGAAGAATGAGCATATCTTACTTGTGTTTCCACCACCCAGGCAGACACAAGTTTAAAAGGTACATTAGTGACTGTTTCCTGACTCCCCACCTCATGGGGAGTTTTTGGAGGGTAAGGACCACTTTGGTCATTTTTGTACCTTAAGACCTAGCTAGGCGAGCCTTCTGGAATGAGCAAGCCCTCCATTAGTTTAGTTAATTAAGATGACAACAATGACATAACAGTCTTCCCCTCATCTCCTCTCCTTTCAAACTTATTCCAAGCAGGCTTTCATTTGTCCCTCTTCAAAGAAACTGTCTTCAGGGTTCCCCAGGGGTCTCAATATGGCCAAATCCAACAGTCAACCCTGAATACTCAAACTTAACTACCTGCAGCATTCCTATACAGCTGACTTTGAAACACTTTCTTCAGTTTCCAGAACATCACACCTTGCTGTTTTTACTCCTGTTCTACTGGCCATTTGCCCATCTCCCTGACCTTTAAATATTACAGTTCAGTTCTCATACTTCTATTTATATTCTCCCTTGATGATTTCATTCAGTTCCACAGTTTTATGCCAACTGAATACCAGTAACTACAAAACTTACATAAATGACCCAAACCCTCTTACCTTTAGTGCATTTGATATTTGAAACTGAACTCTTGATATTCTCTTCAAATACAACCATCCTAAAAGTTTTATCTATCTCCACTAATGGTAATTTCTGATGTCTACAAGTTAGGAGTCATTCTTGATTCCTTCCAGTCTTAAAACCTACTTCCAATCAGTGAATTTCAATGGGTCTACAGACCCAGAATCCTACCATGCCTCACTACTTCTTCCACTAACTCTTCAGGACAAATCACCTCATCTTTTTCCTGAACTGTTATATAAAGCAGACCAAATAATTCTCTTCTAAATAATTAGGCAGATCATATTAACTCTTCTGCTTTAATTTCTTTCAGTGGCTTCCTGTCTTCCTTAGAGTAAAATGCAATGGCTTTACATGACCTAGGCCCTGGCTATCTCTCTGGTCTCAGCTATCACTGATGATCTTGCTTCTACTCTATTCCAATCACATTGGCCTCTCTGCTATTCCTGGAAGAAGCGCAGCATGCTCCCACCCCAGGGCCTTTGCATTTCTTATTTCTCTAACTTTTCCCCAAAATATGTTCTCCCTGCTAGAAAATAAGTTCCACATGGGTCAGGAGTTTTGTCTGGTTTTCCATCTTATTCCTATGGTTATATCTTTAACTCCTAAAGTGGTACCAGACACCATACTTCAAGTATTCCCCTAAAAGGCACTAAATAAATGTTTGTTGAAACTTGTTCTTATCCAGGTGTCTAACGTCCCTATGTTCTTCAAGTATCTGCTTCAATGTTACCTTCTGATTGCCCAAATAAAACTGTACCCTTTCTCTTTCTTTCACTCCTTCTTATCTAGTTCTTCACAGCTCCCAACACAATCTGACATTAAATTAGGTATTCAGTTATTTCTTATCTGCTTCCTTCACTAAAGGGATCATCAGCCTACCACTGAGTTCCTAAGCACACAGTATCTATCTGTTGGATGAATTAATAAGGCGGCTATTCGCCTAGGTATGGCTTGTCTTTCAGCCTTATCACATAGTTCCTTCCCTTCTATGTACCTCCAGCACTGCTTAAAGCACTCAGTATTTTCTTCTCAGTTCAGAGTTGTAAATATCTATCAAAGGACAAATTAAAGAACAGTGAGAAGATCTGAAACCTTGAAACATTAAACCTTGAGTTGGGGACTGAGAGAGTTCACTTGGGCAAGATGATTAGGCTAGCCAAAGCAACCGAATGAGGTAGAAATAGTTAACAGAAAATAGTTCCAGAAGGCAGATTTAGCGATGCCATAACAAAGCACAATCCACAAGGCAGAATATAAGGCAAGACTGCCTTGCTTCTGAGCTCCCATCACTGAAAAGGCTCAAGCAGAGCACATTTTATTGGTATATATGAATCCTGTACAGGATAAATAAGTAAAGGTAAGCTTCCTTCTACAATTTTATGGTTGAAAGCTTAAGTATTATACTCTAAAAATATAATTAAATCTTCTAAGCATTGAACACTCTTGCATTTAAAATATTTTACAATTAAACTAGATTTGACATGATCTTCCTGACAATTCTGTATAAGCTCTAAGTCTATAGATAGCTCAAGGTCATCACAAATAACATAAACTTATAACTACAGAATTACTTTTGAATTTCATTCTTTTATGATTAGACATCACTATACTACTGCACATCTATAAAACTGAAAGTTTCTTTGAATTTAGTCACTAACTATATATGTAATTAGTGACAGAGCAAGGGAAGTGTTGCTAGGCAATGATGGCCCTAATGAAGAAGGGCTGTTGTAGCCTGAGGGTAATGCAGTCTATCTCCAAATGACAGGCGAGGCGGAAGTATCATCTAACTACTTCTTAGCACCTTCGACACAAGGGGGCTGAATTCGCCTTCTGCTGGCACAGCTCTTTCACAAACATTCAGAGATGACAGAGATTGCTCCCACCCAATTACAAAGGTTTTGATTAAAATGCCTTCCTTATGATGGACCGTATAGAGCAAAATGAGGAGTGGGGAGGGGGGAGGGGGGAAGGAAAAATAATAGAATGAGACAAGCATCATTACCCTATGAACATGTACGATTACACGAATGGTGTGACTCTACTTTGTGTACAATCAGAGAAACGAAAGTTGAACCCCACTTGTGTACAATGAATCAAAATAATAAAAAAGAAACCCACTTGAAAAAAAAATCAAGATTGAATCTACCTTGAGACATGTAACAAAGGCCTTTATTTTGCTTTCGACTCGTGTATATGATTTGGAACTATTAAGCTGGTATTTAATCTAGGCTATATTACTCCAAAATGCTATCTATATTACCTGAGCAGACTCCTCTAGCATCATTGCCTATTTAAGGAAGAATAAAGCACTGATAAAAATAACAGAATGAGACAAATATCATTACCCTATGTGCATGTATGATTATGCAAATGGTGTGACTAAAAAAAAAATAAATAAAATAAAAAAAAATGCCTTCCTTTGTTCCCAGTTGTTACTGGCATTTTAAGCATAAAAATTATGGTAATCATCTGCTTAAAGGTTAAAGGTTTGTGTTTACATTTCAGGAAATATGCTTGAAGAGTGCAAGAGAGTCACAAAAATGTCAGACTGACATAAATAAATGGCATGTGCTTATTGTGCACTTTAAATGGAAAAGTTCCTAAACTGGATTAATGTTTCAGTTTATACCAGTCCAATAAGTAAGGATATAACCTCCTTGAAGACTGAGAAATAAAATCTTAATCTTTATTTACAAAATGAAAGTTGTATTTTTTTAGCCTTTCCTGCCATTAATTCATACTTACAGACTTTTCTGGAAAAATTTAAAATACATTTTTATTATTAATATTCAAAGTTGGTCATAGGTGTGATGGGGTGACAGATCTGGCTCCATGAGAATGTAACAGGCCAGACTATAAGGAAAATGACTGGACAGACTCCATTTTGCTCTGAGACTCCATGTTATGTAGGAAATAAGCTTCTCCCATGGGAACACCCCACCTCTGTACCCATTATCAGTTACTTAGCGTGACATGTTTAGCAATACAAAATGACAATTCTTATGTAATGAAAAATTGCTCTCTTTTGATTCCTATTGCCCCTAAACAATGCACCATGTGAACAGTGATTGTGGGGATGTTAGTAACCATTCTTTAGTTTGTACCTAGGTAAGGGTCGTTTTGACTCACTTCCCCCTGTTGATCTCATGATGTTACTTTGTAATTTCGAATCATAGCAAACAGACACTTATGATTGATGTGATTTTTGGTATGAAAACCCCTACAACCCTATGGTCGGGGCTGTTCTCCCAATAGCCATTTTTTGGGGCATTGTGTGAGACAGTCAGCCAGCCAGCTTAATAAAGACTCTCAAATTTGGACTTCTCAGTGGTGATCGGTCTGTTCTTAAGTTGCGCCCCATAACAATAGGTCTTAAAGCAAAACTATTTATTTTGCATCACCAAATAGAAATTAAAAATTTACATTTCTGGAATCAATATCACATATACCCGTTTCCTTCCCTACTTTTCCTCTATCAAACTTCTTTTCTTAGACTTTTCTTTGATGTGTCAAACAAATTTTCTTATTTTACATGGAATTTATATAGTAAATTATTTTAGGTGAAATTTTTAAGATCATGATGATTCAATTTGCCCTTTACAGCTTAAAGAAAAGTAAAAACTTAGAAGGTATTTGTGACGAAAAATCAAATTATGAAAAAATTATTTATTAAGATTTCAACTGACATGTAGGATAAATATAAGAATAAAATATTACTTCCATCTAATTGAATCCAGATTAATTAGGCTATAAACTATTTTACTACACAAAGAATATACTGAACATCAAGAAACCAATTAATGTTCTCTGTCAATGTATATGTGAATTAAAGAAGTGAGAAAATATGTCAGCTAAAAAAACCTGAGAACAAAGTCTAGTAAATGATAAATAGATTTCCTAAAATAATAAACCAATGCTTTTCTGTAGGAATAGACAGAAACCAACAGAAAACAGAAAACTAATGGAAATTTTCAGGAAAACTTGTAGTGTATGAAATCTTATACTCCAGAGGGATCAGGACACTGGAGAGACCCTCTCAAAGGGCAGTGATCTTTACAAACTGAAGAAGGAATAACTGCTTGCATGGTCTTCTCATTCATCAGGCAATCTTTTGATTCTAGACATGGTAACAATGAAGACTTTAAGAAACAATTTGTAGGGCTGGGGTTGTAGCTCAGTGGTAGAGCAACTGCCTCAAATAGATGAGGCACTGGGTTGGATCCTCAATACCACATAAAAGTAAATAAATAGAATAAAGATATTGGGTCTATCTACAACTAAAAAAGTTTTAAAAAATAAAGCATATGATAAGAAGATAATATGTCAAAAGAAAAAATAAAGAAAAAAACAGGCATCTTTATTTATTGAACAAGGGAAAGTATAGTTAGCTTTTAAATATACATCTCTAAACTTGACAATTATACTAGTTCAGGAAAAAACTTATCCAAAGATCACAGAAGTTAGGCAGATGCTTTATTATTAGGCAGAGAGATGGGTGGCAGCTCATCTCAAAGAAGGGCTAGTTTAGTACCACTGTTTACTTACTTGGTCATGCAGTTTCATTGTATATCTATGTGGCAAAATTATAAACATAAATACATGCCTTAAGGGTCACATCTGGAACTGTGCTTTGATAATCATTATCTATTAACTAGCAGAGCAGAGATGACAAGAGAAATTGCCAGACTGAAGGACTCTGATGGTGAATTTCAGTCCATCGTATCATTCTTTCCTTTTTTTTTTTTTTTTTTTTTTTTTTCATTTTTCTTCCAGTGCTGGGGATTGGGATTGATCCTAGGGCCTCACACATGGTAGGCAAGTTCTCTACTATTGAGCTATACCCTTAGCTCCCTCATACCATCATTCTTGAGGAAACAAGAAAAACTTAAGCTATGGACTAAGATCTGTAGAATAAGATTGGATGATGCTAAGAATCAAACAAAGAGAATCCAAAATGAAACACAGAAAAGTTCCAACATGTTTGGAAGCCAATAGATTTCACAAAACAAAGACTTTTAGAGGGGAAAACAAAAATAAAGGGAGGGGGCTGGGCTGGTCAAAAAAGGATCCTTGATCTGAATGAAGACAAAGATTAAATAGATAGCAAAGCCACAAGAAAAAGTCACATTAAGTTAGGACATGAAACCCAGGGAATTCAGGTTTATTCACCTACTCCATGGACATATATTGAAGAAATGCTGTGTGCCACATTCTTGGGTTCCACATCTGTGGATTCAACCAACTGTAGACTAAAACTATTTTTTTTTAAAGAAGCATCTGTACTGAATATGAATAGGCTTTCTTCCTTGTTGTTATTGCCTAAATAATGTAGTATAACTACTGACATAGCATTTCCATATTATTAGGCATTGTAACTAATCTAGAGATGATTTAAAGTAGGTTATGTACAAATATAATGCTATTTTATAAAAGGGACTTGAACATCCGGACTGTGGTATTTGCAGTGCATCCTGGAATCAATGCTCCAGATATTGAGGGGCAACTGCCTTAAAAAAATGAAAAAACAAAAAAGAAGACAGAAAGAAAAAAAAAGATGTAAAGATATACTGGGTCAAAATATCTCCAAATGATCAAAGAGATGGACACTGCTTATTTCCTCTGCTCACACTCTGTTCACCTAAGGTATCAGCATATGCCTCTAACTTTATTCACATCTCTGCTCAAAGATCACCACCCCAACACTCTGCTCCATTTTCATCTTAGCATTTATCAGCCTGTTTCATTGTAAGTATATGTTTGTCTCTGCTCCAATAACATACAAGTTCTAAGAAGACAGGAATTATCTCTATGCACTGATGAATTCTTAACACCATAACTATGTCTGGCATATAATAATTATTTCAATAAATATTTCTTATAACAATTATTAATTTGATTTATAGAAATTACCAATAACAGAAGTATAGAACTTAAGAAAATATAGAACTTAAGAAAAAGGAAGAAAATGACGGCTCATGTGGGGTAGGTTGAAAGAATGAAGAAAAATTTGTAGAAGCCTAGGGTTAATGTAGACACAAAGAAATGTCCTGAAAAACATAAATTTCTGACCATGGTGACCAACCTCAAGAAAAAGGTTTTTTTTTTTTTTTAATTTTAAATGTTTATGTTAGCTTAAAAGCTACAGAGGGTTTCCTTTATGTTGCTACCTAACCCATCTTCTTAGAGCATGCATTTCATCATTGACACAACTGTCAAGAACTGGGCCCTTCTACATAGAAATCTAAAACCAAACTCTCTCCTTGAATTTCAAAACTGTTTATAAAGTGACCTGAGACAATCTCTAAAACACAACTTTTCAGCATGTACGAGAACCCCAACCACAAAGATCTGCCAGATTATAAGCAATATCTGTTTTACTTTCTACAAACACTTAGCATAATACTAAAGAGTTCAGGCACTTCATAATACATAAAAACACACCTTCATAGATAGCTGATTAGATGACTGGCTTCAACTTTATGTAACAAAGGAATTAATTCCAGTTTATTACTTACCAAATCAATAAGGCTTTCTTGTATTCTGTTGAGAGTTGTTCTTAGTCTACTACTACTAAGACCGAGTCCTGTTGATTCCAACTAAAAAAAAAAAAAGAGCATAGTTACATCACTCTAGAGATGATTTTGCGAATGATAAATCCTAAAATTAACCAAAGTATTTGATGAATTTCCAGTTATTTAGCCTTCAGAGGGTTTCCAAAAGGTATTAAAAAATTCCAACACATCAAGCAAAGAAGTCAAACCTTGGCCCTCAAGGGAATCAAAGAACAATTTACTCATGAGCAATCTTATGAATTAATAAGAGAATTTCTTCCCACAAGTTATTACCGTAAGTTACAAAGCTTAAGGTTTTAGATACTTAAAAGATAGTATCCTCTATTGTACTTAAAGTATGCTTCAGTGTGTTTACCTAAAAGAAAATGCAGAATGTTGCTAAATTTATTTTTCTTATACAAATTAGAGACAGCCTAAATCCTCATTCAAAAATCAATCAAATTTTCTTAGGCTCAGTAAACATTTCACAGTATAGAATTCTATTCATTATCACAAAGCCAAAGCACTTACAAAAACATGCACCCAAGGGAATAAATAAGAAGAGTGACTTGATTGCTAAGACATGAAAAGTTGGTGAGTCAGTTCTTGGTGTAATAGTTCAAATGATGAAAATAAATTTGAGAGATAATCATAGATACACAAAGATATTTGGAAAAAGTTAAAATGTTCTCTGAGCCAATAAATTGGAAACATTATTTATTAAAATGTAATCTTATTAGTATATTCATAGATATATGTATAACTGTGAATATATACCCAAAAGCAGGTATACACATTTATTGTTATGCTTCTTCTCTAAGAATAAAAATGAGAAATTATTTACACATGTCAAAAAGTCTCAAGCTAAAATAGTTATGAGATGACATGGTATAAGAAAACAGGAACTAACTGCTAATTTTATAATTTTATTTTCTCTAGGTTTTATATGCTCATTAATTCATTTTTCTTCCTTTTTCATGAAGATATTATTTATATATAAAGTAATTAGTTTTAAGCATACAGTTTGGTAAATTTTGGTAGTTGTTACAGTGTTGCAAGCAGCATCACAATTAAAATAGAGAATTTTCTCCTCTTTGAAAATGTGCTCATGCCCATTGCACTTATTCTCTCCCCACATTCTTAACCTCTGATCAGCTTTCTGTTACTGGTTTTTGCCTTTGCTAAAATTTCAAATAAATGGAATCATAGTGTGCTGTTTTTTGAGTTTAGCTTCTTTTACTCAGTATGCTTTTAAGATTCAATTGTGCTATGAGACCATTAGTATTCTGCACTCTGGTTTAATATTCAATAGTATACACAAACAACACAATCTGTTTGCTTATTCATCAGTCTCTAAACATTTGAGTCCCAGTTTGGCCTACTTGTAATAATGCCTCAGTGAACCTATGTTGAGGTCTCAGTCTTTGCCTGGTTATATACTATTTTCAGTTATCTTGGGTAAATACTTGTAAGTGTAATTGCTGGGTAATACAATATTTTTAACTTTATCAGGTATCGTCATACTGTTTTCTAAAGTAACCAGAACTTTTGTATTTGCACAAGTAACATGTGAATTTTTGTTGCTCCATGTCATGGACTGAATGTTTGTGATGGTAAAGTCACAGCTGTAATGTGATGTTATTTGGAGATGTGGCCTTTGGGAGATAATCAGGGTTAGATGAGTTCAGGAGAGTGAAGCCCTTGTACAATGGGATTAGTGCCTTATAAAGAAGAGTCAAAAGAAAATGAGCAGAGGAAAGGTCAAATAATGATACAGTGAGAAAGCAGCTCTCCATAAACCAGGCAGAGTGTCCTGGAACTGAATTGGCCAGCATCTTGATCTTGTCTCTTCAGCCTCCAGAACTGTGAGAAATAAATTTCTGTTTTTATAGTTACCCAGTCTATGATTATTTTGCTATGGCAGCCACAGGAGATTACAACACTCCACAAATTTAACACTTTGTGATGTCCTTTTAATTAGCCATTCCAATGGACAGGTGGTGGTACTGCATTTCTCTGATGACCAGTGATGTAGAACACTGTTTTAGATGCTTCTAAGCTGTGCACATATCTTCTTTTGTGATGCTATTTGACCAAATCTTTTGCCCATTTTTATACCGGATTCCTTGTTTTCTTGTGGAGTTCCAAGAGTTGTTTACACAGTGTGGAAACATGCCCGTTTTCAATGTGGTTTGCAAGATTTTCTCCTACACTGACTTGCCTTTTTGTATTTCTGTCTTTAGGAAAGTCAAAGTTGCTAATCATGAAGTCCTTTTCTTTATGGCTCATACTTTGTATGTCATTTTAAAGAGGCACATGCCCGACTAAAATGCCACAGAGATTTTTTCTGTGTGTGTGTGTGGGGGGTGTTAACTGAAGTTTTGTGGTTTTGGATCTTATCTGGGTTTTATAAACAATGAAAGCATTGAAACTTTCATCATTGAATATTATTAACTATTTTATGGAAGCCCATAATTTGGTTAAAGAAATTCCTTGCTCTTACTAGTTTTCTGAGTTTTTAAACCACAGAAGGATATAAAACTTTTGTCAAATGCTTTTTACAAATATTTAAACAGTCATGTGTTTTTCTTTTAAAGAATATTAATTGGTGAGTTATATTGATTCTGGAATAGATTTTAGGCTGTTAAATAAATTCTGTGGTTTCAAGATAAGTACTACTTGATCATGAGTAAATTTTCTAAAACCTTAAGAATTTCTTAAAATGTATGTGTACAAGAGATACTGGTCTGTTATCTTTTCTTGTGTCTGTCTGTTTTAGGAATGAGGATAATATTGGCAACAGAAAACAAATTATCAAACCTCTTTTCCTCTATTCTTTGGCATGTTATACAGCGTTAATGCTTTTTGAAGCTTTTTACTTATAAATTTAAATTCATTTAAATGATAAATAACTACTCCAGTTTTCTTCTACTTCTTAGGTCAACTTTTGTAATTCAAGTTTGCCAAGGAATTCGTTCATTTCATCTAGTATGGAAAGTTCATTGGCATAAAATTGTTCATAATATTTCCTACAGTTCATTTAAAGTCTGAAGTATCTATAGTGGTACTCTCCATTCCATTTTTGCTATTGACAGTTTACCCTGTTACTTTTTCCTTATCAGTATGATTAGCATTTATCAATTTTATTCATATCTTGTAAGAACCATTTTTGGTTTTACAGGTTTTTTTCCCCTATTGCTTTTGTTTTCAATTTCTTTGATTTCTGCTTTTATCTTTATTACTCCTTTTTTCCTGCTCATTTTGGGTTTAATTTGTACTTCTTTTTCTAGCTTCTGAAGTTGGAAATTGTAATCATTAACTTGAGATGTTCTTTTCTGCTATCAGCATTTTACAACTAGATACTTTCCTCTGCGCATTGAGTTAGCTGCATCCCACCTATATTGTGTTTTCATTATTATTTGGCTGAAATTTTTTCTCATGTGATTTCTTCTTTGCTCCAATTATTTGGAAGTGTACTGTTTACTTTTGAATTATTTAGGGGTGTGTGTGTGTGCATGCGCATGTGAATGCTCAGGACACTAGGCAAGTACTGTCCCACTGTGCTACATCCCCAGCCCTAGTTATCTTACTGTCATGGATTTCTAACTTAACTACATTGTCATCAAATAGTATGCTGTGCATTATTTCAATTTTAAAAACTTATTAGGCTATGTCAATGGCCCAGAATATGATCTATCCTGAGAAACGTTACCATGGGCACTGGAAAAAAATATTTATCCTGTAATTTTTCTGTCATTTTTTGGTATGTTGTCTCACATATATCATGTAAGTCTTTATGGCTGATAACACTGTTCAAATCTAAGCATTTGCTGATTTTGTCTACTTACTGTATTAGTTATTATTTGTTAAGTCTCCAACTATGACTGAATTTTCTTTTTCCCTTTAATTCTATCAATTATTGTTTTTATCTATTTTGAAGCTGTTATTAGGTACTTCCCACTTATATTTTTCTTGAATTGACCCTTATATCATTACTACTCTGGTAATACATTTTATTAGCAGATTTAGTTTACCTGATATTAATATATTCACTAAAGTCTTCTTAAGCTTGGTATTTATATGGCATATCTTTTTCCACCCATTTGTTTTTAACCTATGTGGGCTTTTCTTTTTTTTTTTTTTTTTTTAACATTTAAGGTATGTTCTTGTTTTTAAGTGAGATCTTTGTTTTTAATCTGTCCAATCAGCGGGTGTCTGGTCCATTAACATTTGATGTAATTATTAATTGGGCCTGCATCTATTATTATATGTTATATCTGTTTTTGGTTGTTTGGTATTTCCTTCCTTGCTTTTTGTAACTATATGTGAATAATTTCTGTGATTCTATTTTAATTTTCCTATTGGCTAAAGAGTTAAAGTTCTTTTCATTATTTTTCATGGTTGTCCTATAGATTATAATATATATCCTTGATCTGTTGCAGGTCATTTACTGTTAACAATGTTCTGCTTTAGATAATATACAGAAATCTGTAAATGCTCAATTCCATCTCTCCCCATATGCCTTGTTATGGCTATAATATATAATATATGTACACATATTATGAACTCCAGAGGACAAGGATTTCAGTTTCAAACAGTTACATGATTTATAAAAGAAATTAAGTAAAAAAGAAAAAAAATGCAGTCTCTTGCATTTTCCCAGGGTGACTCCATTCTCTTCATCTTTTTCTTAAGACCCATGTTTTCATTTGGTATCACTTTCCTTTAGTCTAAACAATTTCTGTGAGGGGACAATCACTAGAATCATCTGTCATTATCTTGCTCTGCTTTCTCTCTGAACATTTTCCTTTTGGATTTCATATGTATCTCTTGTGACAAATTCTCATTCTTAAAAAAAAATTGACTTATGTATAAATGTATGAATTTAATTTTCATTCTTAAATGGTGCTTGTGGATCTCAAGTTCTGGATATACAGGTTCTCTTTTTTTTTCTGTACCTTAAAGGTATTATTTAACTCTCTTCAAGTTTCCACAGTCTCTTGTGGGAAGTCAGCTGTTGATCAGATATGGGTTCCTTTTGTATAAGACGTCTATTGTGGTTTCAAGAATGTTTTCTCATGATGTGTACTCTACTGTATGTAGTCTCTTTGTGCTTGTTCTATTTGCTATTGTTTAGCATCTTATGTCTGCAACTTTTTTGGTCAGTGTTTCTTCACGAATTTTTTCATTCCGTCACTTTCTTCTCCATCTACTATTTCAAATAACTTACGTTTAACCATTTGAAATATCTAACATGTCTATAAGACTGATCATTTCTATTTCCCAATAATTCTTTATATTGTTTACTTTGAATAATTTCTATTGACTTCTCTTCAAGTTCACATTTCTTCTTTCATGTCTATTTAGTTAAGTACATTCAATCATTTTTTCCATTTTTTGAATTGTATTTTCAGCTCTAAGATGTCACTTTGATTTTTTTTTATTACTGCCACTATTAGAACTTATTTCTCTGCTGACATGCTCATGCATTTAAAACATGTTCTTTTTTACTTCATTAAAGACAGTCAAAGTTTTATTTCATTGAGGACAATTCTTTTAAAATCCTTCTATCTTAATTCTAATATCTTGGCATCAGACTAGATCTACTTATTTACTTTTAATTTTTTAACCTAACTATGCATTTCACTTTTTTGATTCTATGGATCTGAATATTCTAGACTTTGTTTTTTCTTCTCTCATATTTAATATTTCCTTTAGTTTCAGTATGCAATTTTCTAAGCTGGTCTTAATTATAAACTCTTATGCAGCAGCTTTGGTTTCTGTTCAGATCTTTTTTCTTTGACTGGGCTGTAGTTAGTCTGTCCCACAAAAACATGGTTCATAGTTTAGTCAAATATAGGTAGTAAATTTGAACATCTCTTCTCTAGTTCCTTCCCTTCTCAGTTTCCTCCATTCTTAGCAGTGTCCCCTGGATTCCTGGCTCTTCTTTTCTGGTCAGTCCAGTGCAATAAAGACGGCAGGATTTCCCATGCTTATCTCCCTTGTGTGCCACATGGATTGCACAAAGCCCTGGGCTAAAAGCCATAGGCATAAAAATTATGCTTAAAGCTACTCCTTCTCCAACCTGCACATTAACATGAACTCCCCACCGCAGTCTATCTGCTTCTTCTGCTTACTCTCCAGAATCCTCAAACAGTTGGCTTTTGAATAACATCCAGGTTTTTATAGTTGTTTTCTGCAGGGAATGTCATCCAGTAACTTCTTGGTCTCTCATACCTGGAAGTGGAAGTTAACTGATCTCCTAAAAGTTTAGATACTCAATCACAGACTGTCTACAAGGAAACAGTTTTATTAATGAAAGGTAATTAAATTTATTTAGAATTACAAACTGTTGCCAAGTAAGAATGTTCATAAGACCTACCTGAAAGCAAATCATTAGTACACTGAGCCCTGAGCCCTGAGTTTCCACTTTCTGTTTAGTACTCTGTGAAGGTAAGCTACAGAATGACTGGTCTCCGTGAGAGCATGGGAACAGTTAAGACCAAGAAAAATGTAACTCAAGAGAACAATGGAAAGATTGGGGCGAGGCAAGATGAAGCAATACTAGGAATAACATTACAGTAGAATTTAATGGCTTAGATATAAAACTGAGCATGGTATAGTGGGTTATAAGCAGTTCAGTGAGGAGCCAGAGCTTCTCGAAGAATAGTGTGAATAGGAGGAAATCTCTGGACTAATGCATACAGTGTCCCCACGTACCACTGATGATTTTCTAGAAGCCAGACCCCCAGAAAAACACGCTTATAATTCCTCAAGAAGCATCCAAATAAATTCACTCACAGCAGTCCCTTTCTTCTGGGAGAGGAGCAAGTGCAACCATACATACTTCTTCCTATTCCACCCACCATGTGATTCTCTCTCCCTTCCTACCAACTAAAACTCAACAGTTAATAAGGCAATTTAGGGAGTGTTATTTGGAGGCAATCTGGAGTACATATGTACATATTTATTGGTCTGTTTTTATAAATATGGGAACTTCTAGGGTTTCTAATGGGCTTGAAAAGCTTATTCTCTTGGGAAATCAAAAGCTATTCTTCAACTTTGTATATATACATATGCTTATTTGTGTTTTTATTGTTTTCCTCCAAAAGTGATTTAAAATAGCTATGAAGAATATAACCTGACAAAGAAAACAAAACGACTTTAACAAAAACTTCATAAAGCAAAATATAGACAGAGAAGTGAAATGGACTGTTTATTTTTATAAATTTGTTTAGAAAACCCCTTTCAAAGACATTCAAAGTCTTTGAGTATTTTTTGAATTTTGTAGAATCAAAAATAGTAGGTCCAAATTTTAAGCTATTCTATTTGAAAATGTGCATCTTTTCAATATTTGCTTTGTAGCTAAAATTTAATATTAATAAATGTAACTTAAAACAGAAAAAGCCTTTCTTAAAAAGTACAAGTAAACTAGGTACAGTAGTGCACACCTGTAAACCCAGCTATTCCAGAAGGCCAAAGCAGAAGGATCGCAAGTTTGAGGTCAGCCTCAGCAACTTAGTGAGACTCTGTCACAGAATAAAATATAAGGACTGGGAAGGTAGCTCGGTGGTAGAGCACTTCTGTGTTCAGTCCTCAGTATGTATAAATAAATAAATAATGAAGGTAAGAGGAATAGGAAATGCTATATTTACTCATGCATACTTTCTCATATATATATATATATATATATATATATATATTTTATACTATGCAAACTATTCCTAATATAACCTAGACAGACACCAATGTTAAAGAAACTCTGCTAACAGTTAACTGTTTCAATATAATTAGTTTGTGCTGAGACTTACATAGCTGAAAATGCATTTAATGTAAAATAACACATTAATGTATTCTTTAAAACATAACCCATCTTAATTAAAATACACAATATATTTTACAATAAGCACTTAACAATGCTCCACTAACCTTCTCAGATTCTAATGAGCCCCACTTGCAAACGAATTCATGCCAGTATAAATCAGCTAGAAAGTCACGACCCACACCAATTAGACAGCCAAGAGATTTTAAAAGATCCTATTTTAGCATATTTTATCAATAATATTATCCCAAACTGTTCTGTACAATATGGTAGTCAATAGTCATATGTGGCTATTATCTAAAGATAAATTAACTAAAATTAGATACAATTAAGAATTCAGATCTTCAAGTCACATCAGTCACACTTTGAGTGCTCAAAATTCATGGGTAGCTACCTACACTGGGCAATGCAAATACACAACACTTCCAATTAATGCAAAAATCTCTTGGATAGTACTGGTCTGGAGCAATAATTTGGAAGACAGAGTAAGATTCTGTAGAAGGCTGAAGTTCTGACATGGAGATAAAACTCTATAATGTCTTCCTCTATTAATATTTATTTAGTGAGTTTCCAAATTCAGTGATAATTGGTACCCATTGTTAAGTAACATAAACTCTGTGGCAACACTTCGTCTCTTATTATATTAGCAATCTTTCTAAAGAACATTTGTCAAAATTAGGAACACAGGAAACTCATATCCTATATAAAAAGATCATCTCTTTGATGCACTTGTGATCACTGGATATGAATAGTCATAAAATGAATGTTAATTATAAATCAAGATTTATATGTTTTCAAAAGGAAACATGGTATTAGAAAAGATAGCATTATGCTACAATCTATGACCTAGTGGGATGTTCTTAAACAGAAAACTGTCAAACATCCATGCAACACACATAATAATTTCCAAATGTGAAATTTGTTCAAATTTCATGGTATTCTCCATTAGGAGTAGAAAAAGATAAACTCAATAACAGTTCTGGGAACACAAAAAGGAGGTGCAAGAAACATTAAGTCTGTCAGAAATACATTCAATGAAAGAACTTCAATTATTTTAATAAATACTTGTTACATTTGGGATGTGATATTGACTATTAAAGTTGTTAGTCAAAATTTAAAGTTTCATTTAATATGTAGTAAGTATACACAAGGCCACATTTAAATAAAGTAACCTGAACATTTTTCATTGTGAAATATGTCAAGATTAGAAAGATGTTATACTTTTTCTGCCAAAAATTTGAATAACATACAATATGCTTATAAGATCAAAGCTTAAAATTAATATTTAAATAAGGCAATTACACAGACAGAAAGCTGATATTAATAATTTGTACCAATATAATTCTCAAAATAATGTTATCTAAGAATGTTATGTTATATAAGAATACAAATTTTACATTTAAAAAATGAATAAACTTTAAAAGAAGCACTTTCTCTCCAAAGTTTGACTTACTGAATCATTCCGGCCAAAAAAGGTATATATGGCATACAAGTAATAATCAAATAGCTGAGACATGAAATGGATAACATCAAAGGCAATTGGCTTAAGAATGTTCATCATCTGCATATATTTCCCTGAAAAGAAAAAAAAAAAAATATCTGTTAGCCTACAACTACGAAAGAATAAAACACTATCTGAAAATACTTAAATAAAGTGAAATATTGCCTCCTGGGTCACATGAGCCTTGTTTCAAGTATTCAGTGGTCACATGTGGCTGGTGGCAACTATATTACCAGCAGATATTATAAACAGTTCCAACATACTGAAAAGTTCTACTGGACAGTACTGATGAATGATACCTACTACAATGTTTTCCTATTGTATTATAAAATTACATTTTACTATTTGTCAAAATTTTACAGAACTCCTATGCTCTTCTACAAATGATGCTCTACAAACAACACAGTTCCTCTTTTCTAGGAGATTCCATAATATAATTTCCTTAGCCATGTTTTAGTGTAATAAAGTAAAATACAAAATACTTGAGAAAAAGTGATTTCACAATCTTACATACACAGCAAAAGTAAAACAGCAAGAGGAAAGAGGAAAGAGGACACAACCATTGTCCATTCCCTTCAACTCTAGCCCTGTTGAACTCTTGTGTAAGAGCCAAGAACATTTCTTTATAACCACAGAGACAAGAACATGCTCTTCATTCCTTCCTTTAGGAGATGCCAAAATTCTATTCTTTTCCTCTAAACATATAATCAGATAGTCACAAGAAAAAAATTTAACACCGAACATCTACATTTATAAACTTGCTACTATATTTTAAGGGCACAAGATAGATGGGCTGAACCAAATAACAACTACTTAATTCTGTTTTCTTTTTTTCCCTTCCTATGGGAAATAATATAGGGAAAGAAGCCTATCTATTAAAAATAGCATGACTCAGAAGAAAATACACTAACTGCAGTAGAAGAAATGAAAAATTTACTATCAAAACCATCTCTATACCTCATGTCTTAATTTATGTGACAATTCTAACACATACTTAAGCAACTCATATTCTAGTCTTACTCCTGTTTATAAATCTTTTGTTTCAGAGTCATCTTTTGCAATTAGTTTTTATGTTCTGACATTTAAAAAAATATTAGAAAGAGGGTTGGGATTGTGGCTTGGTGGTAGAGCACCTGCCTACCATGTGTGTGGCACTAGGTTCCATTCTCAGCACTTCATAGAAAAATAAATAAATTAAAGGTCCCTCAACAACTAAAAACAAATTTTTTTTTTTAATTTTAAAAAGATATGCTCCTAAAATATTCTGGATAATTCTGCTGATATTTCCTCAAATATAAACATAGTTACCTAAGCTGCAACTAGTTAACACATCAAACAATGTAACACTGTGAAGAAAAAATGAAAAAATATTTTAAACAGTAAAAGAAAAACAGATGATTAAGAAGAATGCAAATAACTGAGCTGATACATATGAAGTTCCTCTTCATTTCTATTCAGATTAATCAATGCTCAGATACTTAGTCTTAAGAAAAGATATAAAAATGAATTATGAATAGGTAAAGGCTATTTTTATTTTTTGTAAATGTACATTCAAAATAAAAATGATTCCCTGTTCTTCATCCCTCTGAAAAGAAAATCTAAACATAATATTTATTCATTCAACAAATACTTTTTGAAGACTTCCTACATATCTGGCCTTGTGTTAAGGTACAAGGACACAGAGACCCTGCTCTCATATCTTAAAAGGTTATACCTGGGAGGTAATGTTCAAAGAGGAGGCTGTGAGTGGATTAAACTGCATGAAAATGAAGACTGTCTACCCAATCCAAGGGAGAATAGCAGAGTTCTTCGGAGGCTGAAGGAGGATTATGTACCTCCTGAGTTCTTATTCAATGGACGGAAGATTTTAAAATGAATTGAGCTCAAATCTAAGAAGAGAAGGGGATGTAAAGACAAAGAAAGAAAGAAAAGGAGAAATCTCAAAACATTTCTAGAACAGGGGTTGGCAAATCCTTCCTATAAAGTACCCAACGGATAGTTCTGCCTTTGCATACCACACAGTCTGTGACTCTGCTGCTCTCTGCTTTGACTACTCAGCCCTGCCACTGCAGCATGAGCAGCCACAGTGAGTAAACACATGAGCATGAATATATTCTAATAAAACTTTGGTTCCCATTATAGGCAGCCAGCTTGACTCTGGCCTACATGCCACAGGTTGCCAGCCCCTGTTTTAGATGGCCGACCTTGGACAGGAACAGGTTGATGGAAAATACAAAGTATTTAACCATAAGAAGGCCACAGAGAATATGGACGATACCCACAGAATAGTGACTGCTTAGAGTCAAGTTGATACAGTTAGAGTGAAAAATAGGACTCAAAGGGATGAAATGGCAGGTACACATGCAGGACTGACAACATCAGTCTGTAAGCCCCCAGCCCTGGCCCCTCTACCTGTTAGAGGCAAAGGTTGCCACAATTTACTCACAGACAAAAACAAAAGAAAATAAAAATCCTTAGTCGCTCCTCTGTAAAAAGAAGTATATAAACAAACTGACCTCACCAAAAAAAATTGAGAAAGCAAACTTTAAAAATAATAAATCAGGAAAGCTTAGGCTTTTGGATTGGATATTGGCACCAGAAAATAAAGTCTACCTCATTCTGGGATTTTGGGGTTCTGTCACCATAAAGTAAAGGCTGCCAGTAAGTTCCCCCAGTCTTGCCCTGTTCCACAAAACCTACCCAAACAGAATTCCTATTGAGGAGAGAGAGTCAGCTCAGACACAGCTCTAGTTACTCGGAAGAAGAAACCTACAACGACTGGGCAGGCCTGTATCTTAAATGTGCATAGAAAATAAAAAAACAATAGTCAAGTACATAAGAAAATGTGAAGCATAAGAGTAAGAAGAGAAGCTGATCACAGAGGAAGCAGAATAGTTCAAGCTAAATAAGAGATGTAATAATTACACAAAACCCATAACACTAGAAACACAGAAAATGGCTCTTAAAGATTAAAAATATCATTTTTAATATCAAAAAATTAAATAAAAGGGTCAAAAAGAAGTTTCCAAAAAGGGTCAAGAAAAAGACAAGAATACAGAAAACAGCAGAGCAAATAAGATAAAAAGAACAAATTTAAGAGACACTTGAATAAAGGAGAGACAGTGAGAGAGAATGAGAACAGATAAAATAGGTAGAAATTTTTAAAGAAATACTGGTATCAGTCATAAGGAACACAAGAGCCCTGAGACTGAGAGTCCACAAACTACTGAACATACTTAATAAAAAAGAACTCACACTCAGACACATCAACATAGAATTCTAGAATGTCAAGGGGAAAAAAATAATAAAAGCTTTCAGGGAAAAAGGGAGGGCAGGGAGAATAGAAATCCAACCACAATAGAACAACTAGAATGCTTAGAAGTTTCAAAGTTCTAAAGAAAACAATTTTTAATCTACAGTTCTATCCATAGATGAACTGTCATTCAAACCAAAGAGCAGAATGAAGATATTTTTCAGACTGATACAAATTCAAAAACATTTACCTCTCACCATTCTTTCTTAGGAAATAACTAGAAGACAAACAGATCCAAAAAAATCACCTCCACACTGCTTTCAGGAGGCAACTGGGTAAGTGTCTCCTGCTTTTCTTTACAAGTTCTTCCTTAGTATTCAATTTGTTATTGTGAGATACACTACCTTGATAAAAATATAAACACAGTGCTGAAGTAAGCCTGCCTGGTTTAAAACACGTGCTCAGTAGTTCAGGATGTAGTTCGGAAGAAACTTATCTCATATAGCCCAGATGACCAGGATAGACACCTCTTTCCCAGATCATCTACTGCAAGAGGTCTGTCCTTCCTCCATCCAGGCTGTGTGATATCCTTTCTGATCCATGAATAATTCACTTTGTTCAGGAATGAGATTTAATATGCATGATTTCCTCCACGGGATGTGAAGCATGAAAGTTAGGAGCTTACCAGCTCTGGGATAAGAGCCTGTGCTTTCCCACTTACCAGATGTGTCACAAAGTCAAGCTCTCTTTCTGAGCTTCAGTTATTTGTTGTGTAAAAAGGATATTGTGAAGAATTCATAAGAAAATACATGTGAAACATTTAGCATATGACAGATACATAGCTAAGAAACTGCAGTTACTACTACCATCTTAAAAAAATTATAATTATGATGGTCAATAGGGAGAAGTATGGGATGTTAAAAAAAGGGAAGTTAATCTAAGCTGCAGATGGGGAAAAGTTTCACAGGGGCAACACTGTTCAAACTCTCTTACCTCAAGTCTAGATGGTGGGGAAAAGACAACAAAAGGACTGGCAAAGAAACCAATCAAGTAATAGGATGGCAGAGACTAGAAACAAGAGAAAGAACAGAGGGCTGCCACGGCCAACTCATCAGCAGGAGGCATAAGGAGGAGGGAGGTTACCACAGGGAAGGTGGCCCAGGGTAATTCCAGGTCTGACTGCACCTTCGAGGAAAAGGGGATACACAGGGGAAGAGAAGAACTGGAAGTGTGGGGAAGTTTAATTTCTTTGAACATCGTGACAAGAGAGGAAAAAGGGTTTCTCCAATAGTCAAGGTTTTAAAAATTAAGGTTTGTCAGTCCAATTCACACTAGGAACTTACAAAAGTAAAAAAGTACTTGGCTGAGTGGTATAAACGCAAAAAATGACCATCTCTCTTCTCATCTCTAGGAGTTTACAGTCTGGTGAGGCAAGAGCAAAAAAAAAAAAACAAAAGAATCTGAGTTGGAAAAATGTCCATTACTCTTGTTACATTGCACTACTCCAAGAAATCATCAATGGACATAAACAGTTTATAAAGGCATAAGAGCATATATAAAGACAAACTGCAAATGATATAAATGAGGCCTGAAGAAAAGGAAGGAAGAGTCCAGCTTGCCAATTTAGAAAAGCTATTGAACAATGACCTGAAGAAGGAAGTGAAAAATGAACAGGTCCGTTATGTTAACCAAAGTGCCTGGCTGCTAGTTTTTATTCTATTGTTTGATCATTATGCCTTAGCCCCATAATCCTCCAATACCATTTCCTTGTGACATGCACTAAGGGATTGCACGTTTTAGATTATTCTCTCAAAACATAATGTTGCACATCCACAGCTGGAAACTCCAAAAATATTTTAAAACTGCTTGAAAAAATAAATATACATATTATAGTAACCTTGTCCTATTATGATAATTATAATATTAATGCATTAATATTGAAATGTAATCTAAAATGAGAGATTTTTCCATAAACAGCACACCTGGAAATTCTCTTAAAAAGTTTTAATTTTAATCCAGGTTTTAGATTTTAAAAATAAAAAGTACTGTAACACTTCTATAAGATTATACTTATGATTTCACTGAACTCTATAACTTGATCCAAATACTTGAAATAGATTATTTTGAAAACAATTGATGTAATTACATTTGTTAAAAAAAAGAAAAAAATATTTGAATTATTTTCCTGTTATTTAAGCACATATTGTTTTACATTCTAATTATGAAAAAACAAAGAAATCAGTGATTTTCAATTTGCTCCCTGGACCAGATGCATCAACCACCTGGAAGTTGTTAAAATATAAGTTTTCTCGGGTTACACCACAGACCTACTGAATTAGATGCAAACAATGTTTCAACTCATATCACCATTTGAGAATCAATGGCTTAAATTATCATAAAAGACTAGCTTGGCTTTTCTCCTTTCTGGCTAGGCTCTTATCCTTTGGTTTTCAAGATCTTCTCTTTACCTCCTAATTTTTTCCTGTCTCTTTACCTTTCATTCAGGACCTCCTTTACTGGTTTCTCTTGCTTTCTGCCCCTACAGTGTGTCCATATCCACTGTTGTTTCCCAGGTTTCTGTGCTTTGTTGTATTGTGTTCAGGTGCTTTTATGTACTATAGAGATAGAAGGGTCATAGTGCTTCTTTCTATCTGATTATGAACCCAAAGTTTAAAAGGTACTGATAAAGTAAACTCACCCACTAACATCGTTTTAATATTTATATCAATGACTCAAATAATTATTCTAAAAATCTTTTTTCTCCTGACTTTAAATCCATTCTACTTATCTTACCTACAGACTGTTTCTACTTGTGCCTCATTTGGTACCTCTACTTGTCCAAAACCTAATTCATCAGCAGCTCTCCAAACCTGGCTTTCCTCTTCTTTCTTTTATTTTAGTTATGGCATTATAAGCGGCCAATTACACAAACCTAAAATTTAAGAGTGATTTCTCATGCCTAATTCATCAATCTTGTCCTGTATTTCTAAAATCTTACAAATCTATCTTCTATCATTTTAAAGTACTGATGCATGTGCCAGTATGTATATTCTAGCTACCAAAACATTTTGTTGTATTAAGCTCTGTAACTGTTATGAGCATGAGCTTTGGCTACCTATCTCCTACCCCTCAGATCCATTAGGGGTGTCAAGGGACAGTGGCCTTCAGGAGAGAGAGAAAACCTTTAATACCAAAGCTATTTTCATGCTGACACATTCCTTCAAATTCCTCTGCTCTGTTGGCAAGAACTCATCAGGCTGATGGGACTTTTTCTTTACACGAGCAAGCATTCTGATTAGTCCTCTGCACTAGTGGAAAGGTTCCTGAGCCTTTCTAAGAAATTTAGATACCACCTGAGGCTGGCTGACCCCAGAAACATTCTTTTGTTTAAGCTCACCTAGTAAATACTACTTGAAAAGCATATTTTGAATATGTCTTTCATGTGTTAAAATGTATCTTCCAACTATTCAGTAATCCTTTTATTCATCTTCCTGGGCACCAAGAATTTATCTTACTTACACAACTATACTTTTTCATTCGTGAAAACAGGCACTGACTTTGGCTCCTCAGGGCAATAACAACAGGGGATGGAAATGTGAATTTACTAGCTGAAGACCCCTAAGTGAATGGTCCCTTCAAATTATATTTTACAAATATATTTCAAAATGAAGATAAAGATATCATGGGGTGACAGAAAGTGAAGGGCATAAATGTCTATAGTGGGTGGGGAAGGGAGATAGAGGCTAAAGGTAGCACCTCAATCCAGCACTACAGAGAAGACAAGCAAGTTAAATGATCACACTCAGCACTGGTTCCAAATTACAACTTGAAGAGAAGACACAGTGGTATAGAAGGCTGAAATTACAATGGTCAGACTCTCATTGCTTAGGAAGGTTTCATTCAGGACTGTGCCCTACTTTCTAGCATGACGTATCAAAGGGTCCTAAGAATGTGGCTTTTCTCTCCATTTCTATAAATCCACTATTAAAAAACAATGTCTACTATGTCAATCAATAATCCTTATATAAGAATTTATTGTACTAACTTTTGAATTTACCACCAGGAACACATTTTTACCATTAACATAGAGGAAGATCCTTTTCCATAACAAAAAATACTTATTTTTTTTTTTCAAATTCTTTATGCCTGTTGTGAAATTAAGAGCTGCATTTGATGCCTACATTTATCTGAATATAACATGATACCCTCCTAGTCCTCAATCTGTGTTAGCCCTGCATTTGATTTGATTTGATTTGATCCTGATGAATATATGCCCTTTTAGAGTAAAAAGCAACATGACTACCTCTAGTGCCTTCTGAACTAGGTAAAACATAAACATGGCTGACTGCATTATTTTCCCCAATTATCTGCTCTCCCCATTCCCTGTAAGAACACTTTACAATCTTGCTCACTTCCCTTGAATTTTTGTGCTTCCTGGTGCAGAAGCATACTTCCCTGTGGGTGAAAGCCACTGATATGTCAGGGCTGTTTGCTACTTCAACATAATCAGCAAAGGCAGACAGATTACATTTTTAGTAGTATGTTCAAAAACACCAAAAATTCTAAATGTAAATTAGGTTAATGAGCACGATAAGGATTCAGAAAGGTTTGGAATTTCTATCTCTGAGGACCAGATCAGTGAACTTTGTGCTGAGTCTGAAAATGAAGTGGGAGTGGGAGATCTGAGGAAGGGAAACACAGACTCACTACCATCACACATCTGAACAGTAATCAAATGGAAGAATAGGAGGGAAAAAAGCACTGATTCACTCTTTGTCTATGAAGGGCAAAACTAACTATAGAATTAGAAAGAGAGACTGATTTACCATAGGGAAGAGATTTCTAGCAATTAAATTGGCCTAATAGAAGAATAAGTAGTCTTGCAAAATAATATGCTTTGAGAGACTATGAGTCATGAAACAAAAGCTTGATGGCCACTACATATTACAGACATTATTGAAAAAAAACCTTATTTTGTGGTAACTTATCCCAGATGACCTCTCAGCACCCTTCCAATTCTGATTCTATAAATTCTAGAGAATCATTCATGATACTGCTCAGTTAGGTCCCTTGGACAAAAGAAGAAAAGATAATTTCCCTGACAATAATTAGCTAGAGAATAGCTTTTAAGAGTCTGTCATTTTTCTGTGTGCCACGAAAACGTATACCATTTCTTTTCCTCTCAATTCATTATTGCTTTTTCATATTTTCTCTAAAGAAAGTAGGACTAAAGCATTTTGTACATTTTATCATATTCATTAATGAAATTTGGAATTTATCTTAAAGATCACAGACCATTTCATTAAAGCTAAGATTAATCAAATAAGACCATTGGTAAATACCATTTTCATAAACAGGAAACAGATTTTTATAGAAAACCACTAAAATTCTGATTGGTATAGATGACAATGTGAGAAGACAACCCTATAACTTAATTTGTCAACTGTACAGACCTATAGGTGAAATATAAAGGCTAAGAGCAAATAAGATGTTTAAATACTGACATTAAATAAATCTACATCACCTTCAAACCTGTACATTTAAAATGCATTTCTTTATATTGTTTGCCTCTATAAAATCATCAAAGTTTTATCTGTAATAAGAACAACACTTTCTATGATCTGAACATGTAGTTTGTAAAACCCTTGCATCTAAAAACACCAGAGGATCACTATTCACTCTGCTTACCTGAGAGGAAGATTTTGAAGATCTATGAAACAATTAAGTAGAAAAAAATGGATAAATGTGCAAATGGTACTATCATTATACTACATGTACCTCTAACTCAACTAGATAATTTTTATTACATTTCAATTAACGAATATTTTAGAAAAATTTAGAAGATGCAAAAACTTAACAAGTTGTTAACTAAAAAACTAAAATTAACTAACATTAAAATTAGTGTCTTATTACTTGGAACATTTAAGATGAGAAGCACTGACATGAGATATTCTCAAATCTTTTACTAAAGAGGGTACTGTACTTACCATGCAACGAAAACTTCAAGTAAAAATTATTCTGTAACTAAAGCAGACCAATTTAACTGCTATATTTTTTTCTTAATCAAAAAGGGTAGCTACTTACCAACAAGCCTTATTACATTCAATGTCGTATTTGTTAAGATGGGTGCGTTCACTTTATTTAGACTGTAATCTGATTTCTTCCGACTTTTTAGGGTTTCTCGAGAAACACTTAATATAGAAAAACAAGAGTCGCAATTAGAATAATCAAGTAATAAATCAATAAGCTATTCAGTTTAGCATCTAGCTTTAATTATTCACTGAAATTCTTACTATGTGTCAGACAAACTCACAGTACAGAGGAAGAAATATAAATAAGCAAAGAAATATAAATACTATAAATGTATTTCTTTGATTCTAAAACATTGTTCAACCATTAATAAAAAGCTGTATCACTTAAAAAGCAGATTTTCTAGGGAAATAACATACATAGGTATAAATGTACTGATCTTCCTGATTTCAGAAACTTAGGAAAAGAAATACCCTCTTTAGAATAAAATAAGGTATGATAGCAACGTTGGGGCCAGATAAAAAGGAAAAGTAGAAGTCATATGACAAGTGCAGAAAACAAAAGACAGCAAGTAATGGGGCAGAGGGAGTGAGCCAAAGTGTGCTGAGAGAAGTACTGGAGTCCACTACAGTAGCTTGTAGCAGACAGAGGGAAAAGTGACAGAAAAGAGGTAAACACAGACCAGATCATGAAAGTAATCAAACCTAAATAGTATGAACCCTCTCCTGAATGCTGGAGTGAACCAATAAAAACATTAACCAGGAAAATGGCATGAGTAAATTTGTAACTAAGAAAAAAACTCTAAATCATTAAGAATGAACTGGAAGGAGGTAAGACTCTAATAAGAAACCAAGGTAAGGAAGATGACTGAATAATCTGATACAGAGATGATTTTGACATGATATAGGATGATCATTACATCCTAGAACAAGGAAAATGGATATATTCAAGGGATATATAAAAGTTAGAATTGATAATAACTACTAACTGATTGATTTCTGTAAGAAACTCACATGACTCAAACTTCTAATGGGTAGGTTAAAAGGTTTAGGAGGCTGTACTAACCCTACCAAAAATGGAGGTATATGGACATGAACAAGTAGACTCTATCTTACTCATTTATTTCAACTCTCTTTTGGAGCTTTCCTTTTGGCCAAAATGTACTCAAATCATATCTAATGAAGAAATTCAGTAAAATAATTCTATTCAGTTCAAAGTAGATCACAAATTATACATGTATATATCTCGATACCTTACATACATTAAAAACGAATGTACAAATACAAATAAATTTTCCCAGTTAACATATCTACAACTGCATGACTTGCTCACTTTTAAGAAGAGAATTATTTCAGTCAGTGTTTCAAGTTAATCAAGTACACAGAAATTGTGGAGTTTAAGGGTAAGGAAGGGAGTACTTAAATCTATCATTTAAGTTCTTTCTGTTGTTGAAGTACTGGGGATTGAACCCAGGGCCATGTGCATGGCTCCTAGCATTGTGCCACACCCCTAGTTCCTTAAATTATCACTTAGAAAAGTCTATCTGTGTTCACTAAATTTCTGATGTTAATATTTCAACAAATAAAAATCAGGCACATTTATTTGGGAGATGAGAAAAATTTCTAATGTAATTATTGTAATTTTGAAGAAGACTGCTGATCATAAAACAAAATTCAACCACTAACAGGAAACCTTAATAGAAGGTTTATATAGAGAACTCAAGACAACAGGAAAATAAGTGCAGATCTGCTATATTTATTAGATTGAGGCAAAAACTGCACATAGAAAATGATGGCCACTTTCTCCCTGAGGTTCTATGTGAAGCACACACTGACCCTGAAGGCAGCAGCACTGATTTTATAAATCTAAAGATCTTCACCTTTTGCAAAAACTGTTGATTGCTAAATTAAAAGTTCTCTGGTTATGCCCAATATTTTTATTTTCATTTCATTTTTTAAAAAATCTGAAAAAAGATTACCTTGGAAATTTAAAAAACAGGGATTAGAATCTTGCTGCAAAAAACAATGTCAAAAAGGCTATATAAATTTTTTTAAAAACTAATTTAAAACCTTTTATTAGCCATTTAAAATTACCTAATGTGATGCTTTTATAAAAAAAAAAATAGTAATAGTCAAACTCACAGTCAAATGAATTGACTTGTGAAACACCAAAATAAAGCTTTGCTAAGCAGAACTTTTCTTAAGGATACTTTTTCTTGAAAATCCACTATTATGGAATATAAAGGAAAACCTACATTTTCAGTCTTTCTGGAATCATTCTTTAAAACACATTAACTTTTGTCATAGGACATGATAACCGCCAATTTTTTTTCTTAACCTTTAAAGGAAATTCAATATGTCAAGAGTACAACACAAAATGCTAATACCATACCCCCTAAACAATTACCTTTTCACAGGAGCGTCTCCTGTCTGCTCATCCACATAATCTCGCTTGAGTTCCTCGGGAACATCACTGTCACTGTCATACTCCTGATAGGCACTCTTTTCTTGTTCATCAGATTCATACTAAAGAGAAAAGAGTAAAATACAACAATGAGTACAGAGAGCAACCTTTCTTGGGGTCTTTCAAAAAAATTAAAGTACACCAATTTTATAAGAAATAGTTGATATTGGTAAATTCTTAATAATTTTGTCATCAAGAATCATCCTTTCATTTTCTTCTCCATCATCCTCCCTAAACCAGCTGAAAAGAAAAGGAAAATAAAAATATTATACCTATAAGCTTGTAAATGTCCAACAAAATCAAATCTTCATTTACAAAAAACCAACAACAAAACAAATACCTCACTGGACCTTAATGGAGGAACCAAGTGTTCTTCCTTTTCTTTTCTTTTCCTTTCTTTTTTTCTTTTCCTTTCTCCCCTCCCCTCCCTTCCTCTGCCCTCCTTCCTTCCTTCCTTCCTATACTGGATTTCAACAGTATATTTTCTTTTTATACTGAACAACCTGGAAGTATCCAATTCTCAACCTCTTTGGAAGTACTAACTCAGCTTAATAAACACATACAACACACATGCTGATGTTCTACCTAATTCATTATGGTGAGCTTTAGTTCCAAGAGTGACTTAGAACATTATGTTTAGCACCCAGGGACCTACTGAGAGTAAGGACAAAAATGACAGGTTTACTCTTCAAAAGATGAACGCCTTCCTAACATCTTCATCACCTATTACGTTACCATGGCCAAATGCCAGCAAGGGGAAGGGCAGTGGAAACCATGCAAGGTAAAGAAATCAGTGGAAGTATCATCATCATCAAATTAATGTTATAGATTAATACAGTTAAAATATGGTTATTGAGTTTTTGACCCATCACCATGCCATCTGCTTTTATGAATTATCTCACTGAATCTAAAAACAACTCTGAGAAAGTTTAATTCCATTTGACAGCTGAGGAAACTAATATGAAGGCAAATGGAAAGAATTTAACAACTACTTTTTAACTGTCTATTAAGGGAAAGCATTTTGTCAGGCCATATTTAGATGTGGTCTCAGATTCTCAAGGACTTAAGTTATATCTGAAAAGATTAGATTACATATTATAATTGAAAAAAAAGTACTGTAGGCTTCTCCTATATTTATATATAATTTGATTCTGATGATATACAGATAAGTGTTCCACACAAACTAGGGTTTCCTGTTATCACAAAAGAGATTCTTTATTACATGGTATAGTGGGTATTCATTATTTAATTAGATATTTGCAAATTTGCCTAAAATTTATTTGTAAGCCCAAACTCAAGATTTAAGATACTTTTGTGGTTACTCATAGACATGTTCAGAGGCAAAAACTCTTGAGTCATGAAAAATATACATTTTCTGCTGAGGGTATGCTCTGCCTTCTTGTTGCTCTTATACCATAAACAGTTGTCCTTGTCATCATTCTGTATTTTATATTTCCATGCTTTTTGTTGGCAACTTCACTGTTTAGAGTGGCCTCCATTTCAAGACAGTGCCAAAGTGCTATATAGCATTCCTAAGTACAAGGTAGCTGTGAGGTCTCTTACAGAGAAAGTGCTTGGGCTAGATAAGCTTCGCTTAGGCATAAGTCATAGTGCTGTTAGCCACAAGTTCAATGCTAATGAATCAACAGTATATATTAAATAAGATGTCTTTAATAGAAGCATATATAAAACAAGGTCATATATTGATGAGTTGATGAGTATTTTGGGATCAGAGGCTCACAGGAATTTAATCCTATATGCACCATAGAAGCAATGGTTTATCATGTGCTAACTCAGTGTTCACAGCAACCATATAGAACACAATTAATGTAAATAATAAGGATCAAATGCTATGTGAGTTTTAATTCACAAATCATTATAAATGGACACATTATTTCAAAATAATTGAAATGCCTTTTAATTATTCTCAGTTTAGTATATACTTTATAGAGGCGAAATGTCACCAAAGAACTGTAATTTTAAACATGACTTATTATGAAATAATTTAAAGGTTATGATAAAACATGATGATGATATATTTTTCCTAGTAGTATTTTAAAAAATACATGTTCAGTAAACAAAAAAGAAATTCCAAAATTAAATACAGAGACAAAGGTTAACAGATTTTTCTCAGGTCAAGTCTGAACAGTTTTCACTTTGACCAAATCTAAAATAAAAATCATGGTGCGTTTCTTTAGAAATCATAAAGCTCAGAAGGATGCATCAAACATCATCCTTTGTCAATTGAAAATATTTTGGAACACTTTATAGAGAATTGGGAAGAATTTTTCTCATTGTAAATAAGGAATAACTCAGAATCACAAAATAATTTTCCAAGGGTCACACAATTAATAAACAATAAAGGCAATATTCATTATCAGAGTTAAAATTCTTTCCACTAACACTACTGAAACTGTTTTTAAGCTGCTCAAAATGTTGCTAAAGCAATGTACTTCTAAATCTTAAAAACATCCCTGCCAGGTGACTCGGCAAGACACTTCTCTCTCCCTCCCTCCCTCCTCCCACTCTCTCAGATAAAGGAACATGGAACAAAATGCCTAGATACCCAGGAATGGAGCTGAAAAAAAAAGTGCAGGTAATTTATTCCCTCACCCACCTCATGTAATATTCAGTGAAAATGCTATTCTATTCTAGATTAATGATCTGGTAAGAACATAAAGCAAAAATAAAGGCAAAATTTCTTCTAGCTTGCTATTTAATCTAGTACATGACATTTATTTTCTACATATTGTTGGGAATATCACCTGGCTTCTCTATGCTTCTATTTCTTCATCTGTAAAATGAGAGGACCAATCTAGAGTGAAAGAATCACAAATGCCAGGGCTAAAAGAGTTATAATACTTGGTCCAAATCATGCATTATCCAGATTATTGTTCAGAAGGACATCGTCATCAAAATGTGTTGAATAAGTCACTATCCAAACAAGTACTATTGTAGGTATGTAAGCATGTACATGGAAAGATAGCTGGTAGGTGGATAAATAAATCTGGCAAATTATTTTCCTCGTTGACTAGAACACTTTTAAATAAATGTAACTTCTGTTTCATAGTATGTTTTAGAAATATCACATACCCCATTAGAAGCCAAGACATCTTCTGTTTCTTCATCTTTGTGGCTGGCCTGAATTTCAAATGGATTCCCACCACTACAGTACTGCTCAAACAAGGTCTCTGTTTTTGAAGAAGTTGAGACTGGCTGCTTACTAGGTGAAACTGATGGGGAACGAGACTGTTCCATGAATTTAAATTCCTAGACATTAAAAAAGGAACCAGATGCCCTTTAGGAAAAACAATAAAATTCAAGTGATAAACATATTCTATTAATGTAAATGTAGGGTGAATCAGGAGAAAAATCATGATCTAATTTGCCTTAAAATCTTTTTTTTTTTTTTTTTTTTTGCCTTAAAATCTTACAGGTTGTCTGAAATCACAATCTTAGACAAGTTTAAATGTTTTCCGAATCACGACTCAGTCAATGATATCACATATCAGTGGTATCTTCATCAAGCTACTTCTATTAACTTTAAGGAAATGCACAGAATTAAAAAAAAAAAAATTAACAAATTTGAATACTTTTAAAAAACTTAATGTAGCAACAAAAGTCCTAACAGAATACAGTTTGAATGAATAGAATCATATATAAAAACCAATGAAGTCATATACTGTGCTTATTCCTATGCTTGTACCATTTAAGATATTCTATAATAAAGCATGAAGTATATGTCTTACTTTGTTATGTTATCTATAAACTGTCATTTACTTTTCTTTATATACCAACAACAAGCAGACAACACAAACACAGGTGATGTGTCTTCTACTTCTAGCTTGCTATTTAATCCAGTACATGACATTTATTTTCTCCATATTGTTGGGAATATCACCTGGCTTCTCTATGCTTCTATTTCTTCATCTGTAAAATGAGAGGACCAATCTAGACTGAAAGAATCACAAATGCCAGGACTAAAAGAGTTGTAATACTTGGTCCAAATCATGCATTATCCAGATGAAGAAACTTGAGATGTTCTGCAGGGATTCAGCGCCAAATTCAAGATTATACAGCTAACGAGAGTAAGAATTCTCTTTTAAAATATCTAAAGTTCATCTGAATTACAACATTCTTTATCTGATAATCTATCACAAAAAATTCAACATTTTTCTATCTAAAGATTAATCCCCAAAATATGGTTTTTCATATTCAGTGATATTCTTATTATAAGATCCAATGATATTATTAAAAGGTGTTCTTAAATTACTAAAGGTACATTGGTTTGTTAAATTTTAAATTATGTATGTGTTCATTTTCTTTCTAAATTTCAACTACATATTAAATCAGACTCACTGTTATGCCTAAAAATCAAGCCATTTATTTTTCTTACTTATAATTTCATACGAAGGGTTAATATAAATTAATGAGACTTTTTTTTTTTTTTTTTGCGGTGCTGGGGATTTGAACCCAGGGCCTTATGCTTGCGAGGCAAGCACTCTACCAACTGAGCTATATCCCCAGCCCACAATTTTTTTAAATAGCCACAAGATACAGTACATGCATCTAGGAATATAGAACATGCATCTAGTAAACAAGTTGTGAATAGTTTTCAAGGTAACCCCTTTGAAGAAAATAATGCTTCCCCTGAATGGTAATGTTTCAAGGTGCCTCTAAAATACGGTCTTAGAATTACACTAAGTATGTATGCAAACATTCACAATTTGATGGTGAAATAAAAATTCAAATAAAATTATTTAAATAGATATTCTAAAATTAAATGTTAAGCTTAGAATTCTAAATAATGTTAAGGAATTATATTAATTATATTAGAATTTATAGATTCTGTTAATTTAAAGTTAATTACACTTTGTTAATGCTAATTTAAATTAATGTTAATTTTGTTGTCTTTGAAACATTTGTTACCAACACATTTGCATATTAGGAAAGGAACACAACAGAACTAATCATGTAATCTCTGCATTTATCCAGACTAAAGTAAGAAAACTGCTTATGGAAAGCCTTCCAAGGGCAAAAACTGAACACACTACCTTCTAAGTATGGATCTAAGTATATGTACTGCATTTTGATATTTGATATTTCCAGAACAAAATATTTCAAATATTTATCTACAGTGTATTTCAATTAAAGATAAAATCAAACCTATTAAAGACATTTTTTTACAGATTCCTTATTCTATAGAGATTCAAGGAATCCAATTAACGAATAAAAATTAGATAAGGTTATTTTTATAAGTGCCTCTTTTATTTCTGAGGCACCATCTCATTATAGGCAAATTTACAAATTGTAGTATAATTTAAGAGCCTTAGTGTAATTAAAAGGGATTTAGTATAATTAAGGTCCCTTTAAGAAAAGAGAAATATTCTACATATATAAGTAAGGATTTTTACTCAATAGCACGAAAATATAACTGATTAACTTTCTGAAAATTTTAAATATAGTAGTATACCTTCTTCTGAATTTGAAAGAAAAGAAAAAAATAATTTAGCTGTAATTCTTCTTAGGCAAATGAGTTTTCCTGAAGCATGTAAACTGTACTTTGTAAATAGATGGATTTTTCATACCCATGAAATGATCATTCTTCTGAAAGGTGTTTGCCACTAATGACTTTCAAGGAAGGAAGACACATCAACTTTCCTTAATTTTTTTAGTTTATAAATGCTCATATATTTTTTAATAAGTAAAAAGATTAAAAGATGACTAAAAAAACATATCGCTCTTGAGAAAAACTTACATGAAGTTGCAAAATGCTGAAATTTGACTTAACAGGACAAAGTTCCCAAGTCTCATTCTCTAAGAACATTCTCAGTTCATCTAGTCGTGTTCTAAAAAAAAGAAAATAAACATTTTAAAAGAAGAAAAATACCCTGTACACAAGAACTGAGGAAATAAAGTACCATATAATTATGGAATTATCCTGATCATAATCAACTTAGAGAACCCATTCAGATTAACACAATAAACACAAATGTTCATTTTTACTTGCTAATATTTTCTCCTTCAGAGGAAAAAAACCAATATTTACTAGCTGAATATTTTTACTATACTACAAAAATAATGAATGTGTGGGAAATGGCATTTTTATTAAGGAACAAAACTAAAAGCCTGTCACCATATGCCTAAACATCCTTGTTCATCATATATCAATGCCAAAACTGAGAAATAATTTACAAATTATATAAAATCATACATACTAATATTTCATGCTACACAGCATAGATCTGACTTATACGTTCTTAGCTATAATATCGAGATAATTAATCATTCTCCAAAGATCTTTAGTCAAGGCCTATGTCCACACATTAAACTAGTAGGTAAGACATGTATCTTTCACACAGTTCACTAATCACTTATGTCATACTGATCTTTCTTTAATGCTGCTGTTCTATCTGTCCAGAGTAATCCTTACATTATATATGGAGTCCCAGGAAAACAAATCCTTGCTTCCAGATGAATAAAGGGTCAGCACCAATCCTATTCTTTCCCCTTCTCACCACAAGCTGTTGCTATCACACTAAAAACAAAAATCAAGATTTTTTTTTCAAATCTACAGATTCTAAAATAAAGAGGTGATAGACAAACCTATGAAAAGCATGAACTGCTTCAAATATTGGGTTTAACAGGCAAGGACTTTGAGATAATTATTATGTTAATAAAACAGAAATAAAGATGAAAAATATGGACAGAAAAGAGAACTTCAAATAAATGCAATAATAAAAGCAAACAAAAAAGAATCAAATAGAAATTCCAGAAACAAAAACTAACAATACCTCCAATTAAAAACTGGATAAGCAAAACAGCAGACAAGGGGTACCAGAAGACAGGATTAGTAAACTTCAATACAGATCAACAGAAAATATCCAAACTGAAGCACGAATTGGAAAAGAAAATGGAAAAAATAGAAAAGAGCATAAGAAATATGTAGTATAGTTGAAACATGTAGTGTGCATGCAGCTGCAGGAAAGGACAGAAAGAATAAGTAGGAAATACTGGGAGATGGAATGGCTTAGAAATCCTAAAAGTGATGGTGTCCATGCCTAATACCACACACAAAAGTTAACTGAACTGAATCGTAGATTTAATATAAGAACTAAAACTATAAAATTTTATAATTCAACAATAAAAAGACCAATAACCCATTTAAAAAATGGGCAAAAGCTCTCCATAGACATTTCTGCAAAGAAGATGTACATACACACACATACACTCAAATGGCCTGTAGCACATAAAAATTTAACATCATTAATAATTAGGGAAATGCAAATCCAAACCATAATAACATTCACACATACCGGGACAGCTGTGATTGAAAAGACAGAAAATAAATGCTGACAAGGTTTTGGAGAAATTGGAACCCTCAGACAACAATGGTGGGAATGTAAAATTACAACTACTGAGGAAGATAGTTTGGCAGCACCTCAAAATGTTAAACATAGTTATCATAGAGTCCAGCAATTCCACTCTCTATTAGTATCACATACTGAGTGACTTCAAACAACAGAAACTTATTCTCTCACAATTCTAGAGGACAGAGCCCCAAATCTGCAATACTGGGTAAAATCAAGGTATTGGGAAGGGTGGACTGCCTCCAAAAGCTGTAGGGGAGAATCTATCCACCCCTCACCTCCTCCAGCTTCCGGTGCCTGCTGGCATTTTTACACTTGTGTCCACAGTACTCTAATCTCTGCCTCAGGTTTCATGTTGCCTTCTCTTCTATGTAATTTTTCCTCATCATCTATGGTATCTGCCTTCCTCTTATTTGTGATGACATTTGGGGTCCACCCAAATAATGATATCTCCCTAGAAATACTGTGCATGTGTGTGTGCGTGCTTGTGTGTTTACACACATGCTGGAGATAGAACCCAAGGGCCTTGCACATGCTAAGCCCAGTGCTCTACTACCAAGCTACACCTACCCAGTCACAGAGAAGAATTACATTTTTTGGCTTAGTTTTTCTTTATTTTTTTGTGCTGGTGATTAAACCCAAGGCATCATGACCTCACACATGTGCTCTACCACTGAGCTACACCTTTAGCCCCTTATCACAAAATTCTTAACACAATCAACACCTATATACACTTTTTCTAAATAAGTTCATATTTACAGTTTCTGGGTGTTCAGGACTGATATGCTTAGGGGAAAGGGAGTTATTTTTTTTCAACCTATTATAAACTCTAAAAGAATAAACCTTTCTTCCTAAGGCATGAAAAGAAGTCCCTCACCCCCCAAAAAAAGAAAGGTTAACTTTTCCCCCTTTAACATCAGCCAATATACTGGTTAGAGTCCTTGAAAACATTTTATAAATTTTGATTACTAAAGTAATTTATAAAATCAAATATAATATTTGTTATTAAATAAAATGTTTTAACATTATACATAGCCACATAATTTCTATGTCATCATAGTTTAATCAGAATATTTGTCCTTTTGGAAATCCTGCAACGCCCAGCAGAAGAATGACAACTTTGGGTGTATATAAACATATTCCATGAACATAAAGAAATATGGGGGGACTATATATTTTGTAATTTTGAAAGATTAAAAACTCACAATGATACTGTGTTCACTTATATGCTTATACACTTTTGCACTAGAAAAAGATAATGGTATACAAATTTTTATACAATTACCACAAGTAACATGAGTACACTTAATAAACAGATGTTCAAGAAAGCAAAATACTTTTATTTTCACCTTTTTATTATGTCTACATCTTCAAACTAATAGCCTCAATAGACTTGCAGAGTAAGAGCAATTTGGTTCAAGTACTTCTTCCTTTTCAAGGGTTCTATTTAGCAGTAGAGAACCTTAAAACACATTATAAACACATTTTAAGAGTTTTATTGAAAAAACACACTTGACCCATATTTCATCATGTTTCACAGATTTTTAGTATTTGTAATATGATTTGGTGAAAGGGATATTAAATTGGGATTTATTAGATTTAGATTTATCACTGGCTAATGTAATTTTAGCCAATTCAACATAAGTTCACTGGTATCATTTCTAAACTGCCTGTCAAGTGAGCCTTCCTTTATTAAGAAAAAAAAGGTACTTCAGAACACATTGATAGTGGATGCCATCTTTACCAGTGACTTTCACTATAATTTCTGAAATGACAACTGTTAAGAGAGAGATACAAGATTCACAGGCTTAAGCTTCTGTTTTAACACTTGGGGAAAAAAGAATACTAAAGAATAATTAAATCCTTGCTTTTTCAAGCTGTCCCAAACTTTATATTATACAACACAGCAAGGAAAACAAAAAACAAAAAAAGGAAGATGTGTAGGCAATACTTATGGAGACCATTAAAAAACAATCTCAGATTATAACTGATGGAACCACACCCCAGAGAGCTGGCAAGGAAAGGCAGAGACCCAAGCCAATCATCCCCCAATTCAGTTCCTCTAAAACTACAGCACAGCCTAATCAGTGAGAAACAAGATTCACAAGTGTTTCTAAAAGAAGTCCTTTAAAATGTGAAGGGTTTGAAAATATTAAATAATTCATTTCCATTTTCTTTAACATCACCAAGGTGAGCTACTGTGAGGATCTCCATCACGGTCAAAGTCTAAAATAAAATGTCCATGCCTGGTTGCCACAGAAGACAAATACCTGACAAGAGCAGGATTTAGAATGGAAGCAACTACAGGAATCAGTATTGTTACAGTGCCCACACCTCAAAAGGTCTCCCTGTTGTCCTGTTGGGTATAAAGCGATCTCTGGGGAAACCATAATCTGGCACGCCTTCATACTGGCAGGGAAACTCAGGTTTCTGGTTCCTTTCCCCCCATCTGTGATTAAAAGGCCTCTCTCCCTTCTGTATAGCAATGTTTGTAGCCAGACCTTCTGTTTTAGCACAAAAGTAAGTTATAAATAAAAACAGTGATAGGGTTTCATGCTGTTCCCTAACCACTGTTTCCCTGATGTTTATTAAACTAAATTTGTTTTTTAATTTTCTTCATTCAATTATGAAACTCAAAGGCTATGCTTTGGTACAGATTCAACTTAAATTTCCTTTCAAAGCAATCTACTTAATAGTTTACAATTAACATAGAAAACTTTGTATCTAAATCTATTTAATTTTAATTAATCAATGATGTGATGTCTAATAATCTCTCCACTGACATGGCATATATCACTGTGAGCAGGTATTGACTATGAACAAAGAAAGAAAGCAGAACTTGAAATCCTGACTCTCTCTGGCACCAAATATGAACAAAATCAAAACTTAGTGGTAAAAAGTGCAAGTTCAGAATAAAGGGTAAGATACAACTCAATTCAAATGAAAAAATGTATGTAAGAGACACAGCTCAGGGTCTAGCTTGTATCAAGAGAGGTTTAATGCTGGTTCTCTCCTCTCAATTTAACATTTTAAGGATACACTCACAGTGCTGTATAAACATTTTTTCCCATCTTCCTCCATTCCTAAAACCATTCCTGTCATCCTTTCTAAATTCAGCAGTATTGATTGTAATACATGATCCTGGTTTTGTAGTCAGTATCTGAGTATCATGAAGTTCCCTCCACAATCTGTCTTACTCCTAAAAGACAGAAGCTCTCAAGCACCCCCTCTCTGAGTACTGCCTCTACTGATCGGACCTCCTTATTACTTGTACTGTGTACATGTAGATATGGAACAGTGGCTAAATTCTTTTGGTGAACCCTGATGTAATGATCATCTTTTACCCATAAAGAAATCATTTCAATATTTGAGATGTCCCAAGATAAAAAATATATTAATAAATGAATAAATAATGACATTTTATCATATTTTTGGTGAAACATCCTTAAACTAGAGCTACAGAATGTATTCATTCAAATTCAAAAGTAATTGTTTAAATCAATATTATAAGAATAAGCATCAATTACCTATGATTACTCATAACTTTAATTAGAGTTCTTACCTATGGTAGTTCTTGAAATAGTTGACACTTTGTTTTCTAATAGATTCTTGCAAAACTTCAGACTTGCTACCACAAAATTCTTCTCCAACTTGCATCAACCTGGTTGAACAACAAAGTTTTTGTAAATTTCTGTGACATTCTTACAGAAAAAAAAAAAATTGTGTTTTCTTTCTTCAAAGAAAACAAATCATAAAAATTGGATATTTAGAAAAATTCTAAAAAATCACAAATTCATAATATTTTATAAACATCCAAAGGGCAGAAAAATTTAAACACTTATACACAAACCGAGCTGCAATTAGTTATGAATGCATACTCATCTTCATTTTCATGAAGAGGTTAAACACAACTCATTAATTTATGATTTCTTTGATTACCATGGTTAAATCAAACTAAAATAAGATCTCAAATACTACCTGCTGATTATATCCAAAACAAAGATGAAGTCATCATATTTGAATATAGACAAATCAGTTCCAAGCAAATAGGTTTTTACTTTTAGCTGAACATCCTGTAAAACCAAAAAAAAAAAAAAAAAAATCAATAACTTCAAATATAGAAAGTTCTCAAAATCACTTATTCCATAGATATGTAAAATGAGACAGATACACATTCTTAACTTTATAAACAATCTCTTTAAGGCCAGTAGCCAGCACCCTGAGGGCAATAAAACAGAGACAATCCCATGAATATCAGATACAAAAATAGTAAAGGTCAGAATCATCACCACAATTCAAGAGTTCTACAAAATTCTATCCATTGTAAAAGACACACAAATACCTACACGAGAAAAGAATTATATCCTTATAATGGATATAAATAAGGACAAAATTTGTCTTTATTTATGCATGGCAGTTGGTCATTTAGAAACTTTAATCAATTAAAGATTAATAACTATTAGAAGTGACTATAAGTAATATACATAATACATAAAAATTGACAGCTTTCAGGTACATATAACAAGAATCTTAAAATAGAGAATTCATTTAAAATAGATTAAGAATAGAATACACTAGGGTAATTCTGATAAGAAATATCAGACCAATAAAAAAAAAAATACTAACACCAGGTATGGTGATCCATGCATGAAATTCCAGCAGCTAGGGAGGCTGAGACAGGAGAATCAAGTGTTCAAAGCCAGCCTCAGCAAAAGTGAGGCATTAAGCAACTCAGTGAGACCCTGTCTTTAAATAAAAATACAAGATAGGGCTACGGATGTGACTCAGTGGGCGAGTACCCCTGAGTTCAATCCCCAGTAACCACTCCCCCCAAAAAACAAAACAAAACAAAACAAACAAAAAAACTAGCACCTACAGTGACATACAAAAAGAAAACTGAAATTTCAATAAATTTCGAGTAATAAAATTTCAATAAATTTTGAGGAATGTCAATTTTTCCAATTAATCGTAAGTTCAATAAAATTCCAACCAAAACTTTTCTTCTGAAAAATTATTCTGAAGTTCACCTAGAAAAATTAGATAATTGCTTTTTACAAAATAAAGCTTTGTAAATATGGGGTAAAAGTTATGATTGAAGTTGAAAGTTATATACTACCTACATCAAAAACATTATAAACTACTTAAGATTAAAAAATGCTAGCAATATAACAATATACACAGAAATCAATAGACAAAAGACAACTCAGAAGTAGTACACAATATAGATGTAGATAATGTATATAATGTCTTAAAAAGTTGTTTTAGTCAGTTTTTTTTGCTGCTGTGACTAAAAGACTTGACAAGAACAACACAAAAGGGGAAAAACTTATTTGAGGCTCATAGTTTCAAAGGTCTCAGTCCATAGATGAACAGCTCCATTGCTCTGGGCCCAAGATGTGGCAGAATATCATGGTGGAAGGGCCCACAGGAGGAAACCTGCTTAAGACATGGCACCAGAAAGCAGAGAGCTCCCCTCACCAGGGATAAAATATATACTCCAAAGGCATGCCCCCCAGTGACCTATCTTATCTAGCCACACCCTACCTGCCTATAGTTATCACCAGCTAATCCATTCAATTGGATTAGTGCACTAAATAGGTTAATGCTTTCATAAACCCAATTATTTCACCTTTAAACTTTCCTGCACTGTTTGACACATGAGCTTTTGAGGGGTACCTCATATGTACACCATAACACAAGTAGTAGTAAAAACTTATTTTCTGATTGTTTACTTTGTCACATATTATGGGAAGTCATCCTCATCTAGCAGAATCAGACAAGGTTAAGCCTCATGACACAGAGGCCTGACTTCTTAGACCTGGCAAACACGAAGCTCTATCCCAGATTCTGGGGTTATGTGGCACTGTGGGAATGGTTCCCTGCCTGGTTATATGGTTTCCCTGAGCAAACTGGCTCCCCTAACTCCACCTCATCTGGCTCATCACGGAAGAAGCCCCTTCCATTCTGGGCTCCTTCACCTGTGCAACTACAAATAAAAGAGAGATCTGTTAGAGGTCAGATATGGCATGGCCCGACCCGTCACACCCCCTCTCATTTAAAAAGAGTATTGGTTCTTGTGTATTTATTGATGAGATAAGTTTATGGGTAATTGACTGATTTATAACCAACACTGTCCTCTGGCAGTTAAACCTTTTCTCATCCACACAGGATCTGGCAGAAACCCCCACAACACATTATGCTAAGAACTTTACATATTATCTAAGGATAATAGCAGCCCTGTTGAGCAGAGAAACTAAAAAAAAAGTCATGTAATTATCCTTAGATCCTCAGTGACTGACAAAACTAAGCCTTGAATCCAGGTCTATCATCCTCCAAAATCTCCTTTTTTCACTGTACCTTGCAACCAATGAAAGGTAAGGGGTGGAATTATTCTGAAAGCACTGAAAGGAAAATTATTTAAATTCTGGGGGGAAAAAAATCCTCTTTTGAGCCAGGTACAGTGGCACATACCTGTACTCCTAACTATTCAGGAAGCTGAAACAAGAGGATAGCAAGTTCAAGGCCAGCCTGGGAAGCTTAAAGACCTCAGTCTCAAAACAAAAAATTAAAAGGGTTGAGTACATAGCTCAGTACTATAGTGCACTGGGTTTAATCCCCTGTACCAAAAACAAAAACAAAAACCTTTTTCTTCATCAAAAGAAATGTAAAATGGATTAAATAATTTTTTGTATATTTTCAAGAGTAAAAATTAAGTTAAGATTAATTTAATAAAGCCAAAATGTTGTAGGTAGGACTCTTTAAGTACTGGGGATATAGCAATTAATATAAAATTTAGATGAATACTCATAATTACCAGATAAATATATAGCTGAGCCTTACATGGGAAAGAACTTTCTAAGAAACAATGTAGCATAAGAACTCATAAGAGGACAAAGGTTAATAGTCTGATATCATAAAAATGTTATCCAAAAATAAGTAGAAACATAAGGAATTACTCATAACAAACATCATTTAGAATATGAAATAAGTGAGTAAAAAACACCAGCAAATAGTTTTTCAAAATTACAGTAACTAATAAATTTTTAAATGTTCAACTTCTCAATTAAAAGATAAAGTGTTTCATAATCCCACCGGCTCACAGGAGACTGAGGCAGGAGGATTACTAGTTCAAAATCAGCTTCAGCAAAATCGAGGCACTAAGCAACTTGATGACACCCTATCTCTTAATAAAATACAAAATAGGGCCTGAGCTCAGTGCACGAGTGCCCCTGAGTTCAATCCCCTGTACCTTTCCTCCAAAAAAAGGTTAAAGTTTCCCACCAAAAAAGGAACAAATTTTTACATATATAAGGGACATACATAAAATAAACTACAAAACATTTAAAATAAAATAAATAGTGAAAGATTTGTTGGACAAATATGAATGAAATAAAGATAGAAGTGGTAATATTAAGGAAACTAGAATTCATAGCAAAATGCCTCCAAACAAAAGCACTATTATTTTAATGACTGTAGGAAATCATGTAAAGAAAAGGTAAGGTGATTATTCACATTTCAGCATCAGTCAATATGGCATTCCAATATAAACCAAATTTATAAAAAAGAAAAGCCTAAGAAAACGATTATCCTACAATGTTAAAACTCCTTCAGAACTGCAGATTAATAAAAAAAAAAAACAAGGTTATAGACTAGAATAATACAATTAATAAATTTGATTTAAAATACATATAGAAAAAACCTAATCCTCAGTACAAAAAGGAAAGAGAGCTCATTCCAATACTCCTCAAACTATTCCATGAAATAGAAGAGGAGGGAACCCTACCAAACTCGTTCTATGAAGCCAATATCACCCTGATACCTAAACCAGACAGAGACACATCAAGGAAAGAAAATTTCAGACCAATATCCTTAATGAACATCGATGCAAAAATTCTCAACAAAATTTTAGCAAATCGCATACAAATATATATTAAAAAGATAGTGCACCACGATCAAGTGGGTTTTATCCCAGGGATGCAAGGTTGGTTCAACATTCGGAAATCAATAAATGTCATTCACCATATCAACAGACTTAAAGTTAAGAATCACATGATTATTTCAATAGATGCAGAAAAAGCATTTGATAAAATACAGCATCCCTTCATGCTCAAAACACTAGAAAAAATTGGGGTAATGGGAACATTCCTAAACATTATAAAGGCCATCTACGCTAAGCCCATGGCTAATATCATTCTAAATGGTGAAAAACTGAAAGCGTTCCCCCTAAAAACTGGAACAAGGCAGGGATGCCCTCTTTCACCGCTTCTATTCAACATCGTCCTTGAGACTCTAGCCAGAGCAATCAGACAAACCAAAGAAATTAAAGGGATACGAATAGGAAAAGAAGAACTCAAACTATCCCTGTTCGCTGATGACATGATTATATATTTAGAGGAACCTGGAAATTCCACCAGAAAACTTTTAGAACTCATAAGTGAATTCAGTAAAGTAGCAGGTTACAAGATCAATGCTCATAAATCCAATGCATTTTTATACATAAGTGATGAATCTTCAGAAAGAGAAATTAGGAAAACCACTCCATTCACAATAGCATCGAAAAAAATAAAATACTTGGGAATCAATCTCACAAAAGAGGTGAAAGACCTCTACAATGAGAACTACAGAACACTAAAGAAAGAAATTCAAGAAAACCTTAGAAGATGGAAAGATCTCCCATGTTCCTGGATAGGCAGAATTAATATCGTCAAAATGGCTATACTACCTAAAGTTCTATACAGATTCAATGCAATTCCAATTAAATCCCAATGATGTACCTCGCAGAAATAGAGCAAGAAATTATGAAATTCATCTGGAAGAATAAAAAACCTAGAATAGCTAAAGCAATCCTCAGTAGCAAGAGCGAAGCAGGGGGTATTGCAATACCAGATCTTCAACTCTACTACAAAGCAATAGTAACAAAAACGGCATGGTATTGGTACCAAAATAGACAGGTAGATCAATGGTACAGAATAGAGGACATGGACACAAACCCAAATAAATACAATTTTCTCATACTAGACAAAGGTTCCAACAATATGCAATGGAGAAAAGATAGCCTCTTCAACAAATGGTGCTGGGAAAACTGGAAAACTATATGCAATAGAATGAAACTAAACCCCTATCTCTCACCCTACACAAAACTCAACTCAAAATGGATCAAGGACCTCGGAATCAGACCAGAGACCCTACATCTTATAGAAGAAAAAGTAGGTCCAAATCTTCAACTTGTTGGCTCAGGATCAGATTTCCTTAACAGGACTCCCATAGCACAAGAAATAAAAGCAAGAATAAACAACTGGGATAGATTCAAACTAAAAAGCTTTCTCTCAGCAAAGGAAACTATCAGAAATGTGAAGAGAGAGCCTACAGAGTGGGAGAATATCTTTGCCAACCATACCTCAGATAGAGCGCTAATTTCCAGAATCTATAAAGAACTCAAAAAACTCTACACGAAGAATACAAATAATCCAATCAACAAATGGGCTAAGGAAATGAACAGACACTTCACAGAAGAAGATGTACAAGTAATCACCAGATATATGAAAAAATGTTCAACATCCCTAGTAATAAGGGAAATGCAAATCAAAACTACCCTAAGATTTCATCTCACCCCAATTAGAATGGCGATTATCAAGAATACAAGCAACAATAGGTGTTGGCGAGGATGTGGTGAAAAAGGAACACTCATACATTGCTGGTGGGGTTGCAAATTAGTGCAACCACTCTGGAAAGCAGTGTGGAGATTCCTCAGAAAGCTTGGAATGGAAACACCATTTGACCCAGCTATCCCACTCCTTGGCCTATACCCAAAGGACTTAAAATCAGCATACTACAGAGATACAGCCACATCAATGTTCATTGCTGCTCAATTCACCATAGCCAGATTGTGGAACCAACCTAGATGTCCTTCAGTTGATGAATGGATAAAGAAACTGTGGCATATTTATACAATGGAATATTACTCCGCAATGAAGAATGATAAAATTATGGCATTTGTAGGCAAATGGTCGAAATTGGAGAATATCATGCTAAGTGAGATAAGCCAATCTCAAAAAACTAAAGGACGAATGATCTCGCTGATAAGCGGATGAGGACATATAATGGGAGGTGGGAGGGGCTAGCATTAGGTTTAGGGTTAGGTTTAGAGTTAGGCTAAGGAGAGCAGTAAGAATGAAGGAAAGAAGGACTGTGTAGAGGGAAAAGAGGGGTGGGAGGGGTGGGAGGGGTGGGAGGGGTGGGGGGGAGGGGAAAAATATAATAAACATCATTACCCTATGTAAACGTAAAAAAAAAATAAATAAAAAAAAAAGGTAAAAAAAAAAAAAAAAAAAAAAAAAGGAAAGAGATCATTTTTCAAATGCTTCAGGAAGAGTTTTAGAAGTGAATGGCACATAGAAAGAAAAGAAAATCTCAAAAAAATGCATAATAGTACAATCCTAATTTTCTACAGTAAAAGAGATATTAATAAGTATTTTTAAACTCACTTTCACATATCAAATTTTGAAAGATAAAAAAAAAAATTTGGACGATCAACACTTTATTTAAAAGCAGCCAAACTGAATCCTAACAGAGTAACAGGGTTCCTCAGCAGACATTATTACAGAGGTAAAGAAATGATGATAAAGTCTTCTTTCATACTGAATGATATCACTGAATTAAATACAGATTATAATGTCTTGGGTCAAAAGTATTTCTATTCTGACAAACTACATATAAACTATTTAGAGTCAAAATGGACAGTCTGCTGTTATTCTACTATCCATTTATGCATTCCTTATTTTTATTATATTTTGTTCTACCTGTCTAAATTGGGATCAAAACCCAGAATGGCAGGGAGGCAACCCATTAAAGCCAGAACAAGGATGATTATGGAGAAGGGTCATAAGATTCATTACCTACAAGGCTGAGCAAACAGATAAACATATTGAGGATAATAGGAAACATGTTTCTTGCCGATAGAGTGGGGAATTGTAAATGTGGAATGGGGAAAAGCAAGAATAAGCCCTATCTTAGACTGAAACTAGATTTATTAATGTAAACTTATGGTTTCAATGTATATGCATAGGTACAAAAATAAATACAGATGCAATAACGTGTTGTTTTTGTGTATGTGTGTGTGTGTGTGTGTGTACACAGAATTCTTAGTCTTATCATGTATAGGCCCTGAAACCCACCAGCAGCAATAACACAGCTATAACTAAAGTCTGATCTTGGTTTCCAAATACCATTCCCTTCTAACAGGAAGGTCCAACATGAGTCTGGAACATTTTGTGTGAGAAAGCAAGAAAGTCCCAAAAAATGATGGAGAAATTATGGCAAAACACCAAAACTAGCTTGATGGGGGCTCCAAATGACCACATCACAGGCAAATGCCCATAAATTAAATACTAATAGTGACAGACTATACAATGGATTATATATGTGGTTGCAAATGCACATGTATATGCATATGTATGTGTATACATATACTCATATAGTATTCCCAAGTGCTAGAAATAAATGAATATGTAAATGGAAAGAAAACTCTTCCCTGTATTGGAATGCCAACTAATAAATGTTGAAACAATAATAATTAAAAATCATGATTTAAAAATCATTTAAATACAAATAACATAAGCAATAAGAAATATAGGTATATTATAAAACTAGTGGATGACAACAGAATGACAATTCTCAAAGGAATGAGAATTAGCATTAGAAAATAACGTATAATAACACTGATAACAAAAAATGCGAAATAATTAATCATATAAGAAACATCAGCAGAAACTAAAGTTAATGAATGAGTGGAAGTTGGATAAGAAAAGATATTTATATTTATTATGGTTTAGATCTGAGGTGTCCTCTAAAAGGTCACCTGTGAGACAAGACAAGAAATGTTCAGAGGTGAAATGATTGGATTATGAGAGATCCAACTGGGTGCTAACTATAGGCAGGTAGGGTGTGGGTGGAAGAAGTAGGTCACTGGGGATGTGCCTTTGGGATTTCTAATTTGTCCCTGCAAAACAGAGTTCTCTCTCTGCTTCTTTGTTGCCATGTCCTGAGCTGCTTTCTTCTGCCATGCCTCTCCACCACGATGTTCTACCTCAACTAGGGTCCAGAGCTATGGAGCTGGATGACAGTGGACTGAACTACTGAAACCATGAGCCAAAATAAATTTACCCTCCTACACATTTTTCTTGTCAAGTATTTTGGTCACAGCAACAAAAAGCTAACAAAAAACCATCTACTCCCAAATAAGTACACATCAGAAGGCAAGAGTAACTAACTTCACAGTGGAGGCACCTTACTCAACTCAACATTGCCAGCAATGACATAAATGGGGACCATGTGCCATCTGAAGGGCTGGAGTGAGAATAACACAGTTTCACTTCCATAATAAACCTTTCAAAAACCTGTGACCTGAAATTAATAAAAACACATCAAACTCAAATTGAGAAACACTCTACAAAATAACCTACCTGTAATTTTCGAAAATGTCAAGATTATAAATGTCAAAGACTGATGAAACCACCTAGACTAAAGAAGATGGAAGGGATATGACAACTAAATGCAGCAAATAGCATTAGACTGATCCTTTTTTGCAAAGAGCATGTCTGAGACAGTGAAAGAATTTAAATGGGTCTCTTGGTGAAGGTTGTACCACATATGGAAGTTCTTCACACTGTTCACACACACACACACACACACACACAATTTTGTAGTATATCTTGATTATCGGGTTATGGGGAGAGATGTTCTCTTACAACTGACTCTGAAACACAGAAATCAATCTTTGGGGGAAAAATCCTCTTTGAATACAGGTAAATTCTCTAATTTTATTCCTACTCTTTCTTTTGTTCACTGCTTTATCTGAATCCATCCTTAGCCAAGTGTACCTTGGAATTCAGGATTTCAGATGTTACAAAGGTAATAAAGTTCATATAACATATATAACATCACTACACACTACACTGGGGTCTGCAGCAATATCCCACAACATATGAATGTTCACTTTAATGGGAATAGTAAATACTATCAATACCCTAAAGACAATGCTGGTCAGGTTCTGCTGCCAAATGAATTCAATTCAAGTCAGATTTTGCCTGCTGACCTTATTACCAAAAAATAAAAATAAGTTTTTCAGAGGCTTTTGCTTTTTTCAATAGCACTGAGTCCTGCAATTTCAATTTAATAAACATTCCTAAAGTATGCAAAGTCCTGATCTAGAACAGGTTGAGAATTGGGTTTGGGGATATAGTGGAGGTAAAACTACTCTAAAGCTTGAAAGGTAGAACACAATAATTTTCTATACTTAAAAGCAAAATGGTTTCCATTAACCAGTCAAATGCTTAAGCGAAAAGAGTTTACAAAACTTTATATTTAATAGATTTTCCTATATCATGAAAGTCAACAGATTGAATGGAAACTTGTGCATGCTCGCTCTGTGTGTGTGTGTGTGTGTGTGCCAGGTATTTCAAAGTACACTGCATTATCAGAAATTTCTACCATGGATGCCGTTATGGTTTAGACATGAAATGATTAGATGTTATGGTTTAGAGGTGAAATGATTAGATTATGAGAGTTGCAATCTATTCAGAGTATTAATTCAGTGTTACGGATTAACTGGGTAGTAACTGCAGACAGGTAAGATGTGACTGGGGGTGGTAGGTCACTGGGGGTGTGCCTTTGGAGTATGTATGTGGTCCCTGGTGAGCATAGCACTGACTATGTGACTATCTCTATGCTTCCTAACTACCATGTCCTCAGCAACTTTTCCTCTGCCACAACCTTCCACCATAATATCGTGACTGACCTTGGGCCCAGAAAAAGGAATTAAGCTCACTATGGACTAAACCTCTGAAACCATGAGCTAAAATAAACTTTTCTTCCTTTAATTTGTTCTCGTCAGGTCCTTTGGTCATAACGCTGAAAGACTAAAACAAGTGCTATAATTTCAACTAAGGAGGGGTCTATTAGAAAACTAAATCAGAAACAACTCATCTGACCCTGGGTGTATATTTAATCAACATAAGATTTTCTTTCCTTTATACATAATTCTCAGATAAAAGTGGCCCAAATCCACCTAATGATAAATTTAAAATTAGTTTAATGTGGTCATTAAGAGAAAATGTAAAAGTCAAAGCTCTTACAACTGTCATATGAATATATTTTAAATTATAAGTTAAAATAGCATATCTACTATAAAATTATTAAGAATTAGAATACTAAATTATGAATATTAAGTGACATTTTAGGAGATTTTTTTTCTTAACTGATTTTTTTTCAAAATAAATCACATTAAAAAGTAATTGAACTAAAAATCAGTTTTAGTAGAAAAATCAACATATTTTAAAAAGTCATAACATGGTCAAAGGTTCTACAACCTTCCAAGGTTCCAAGAAATCCAAAAAGAAGAATTACCCTTAAGAAATTACTCTTTTGTCTAGGAAGTACCAAATTTTAACAAATTAAAATATTATCTGATTATGACAACTGAGTCACTACACTGAAAGAAAAGCTTAAAAAGATATTGTATGATGTGAATGTTTGGACCCACCCAAAATTCAGGTTGAAATCCTAAACTTCAAGGTAATGGTTATTAGGATGTGGGGACTTTGTGAGGTCTTGAAAGTGGAACCTTCATGAACAGAATTAGTACCACTATGAAAGAAGCCAAAGGGACATCCCTTTCTGTCTCCACCATATAAGGGTAGAGCAAGAAAACACCACCTATGAACAAGGGAACCAGGTTGGTGCCAGACACCAAATCTGTCAAGAGTCTTGATCTTAAATTTCTCAGCTTCCAGAACTGTGAGAAACAAATATCTGTTGTTTCTAAACTATCTAGTGTAGCATATTTTGTTATATGTAGGAGTTCAAATGGACTAAAACAGGTATCTTCAGTCAATAAGCATGAAAGATTCCCTCAAAGGCATAAAACTCATTGAAAAGTTTTCATTAGTGATTCTAACCTACATGAGTCACCTACTTTTTCTAAAATTTAGAAAAAATAATTAAGAAAACATGAAAAAATGAAATAAAAATAAGCAAAACATCTCAATTTTAAAAAAGCACAGAATTCTTTAGGAAAGCATAAGTTTGCTACGACTGTAATAGCAAAAATGTAATCAAGAAATTCATGAATATTTTCTATGGACATTTTTAAACTTTACTGTCACTTGTAGACCAGTATATTTGGCAACTAAAATACAGAAATTAAATTAAATGACAATCTTGTTCCAGAGAAAAACTAACATTTTAAATCTGCAAAGAATACAAATACAGAAAATTTAAAAAATGATTTTCTAAAACAATTTTGACATTAAGATTTCTATTAGTCCTCTGAAAAAAATAATTTTAAAAAAACCAAACCTGCCATATTCGTGTAAGTCCATGTTCTAACTTCTTTTTCACGTAGCCACGATCAAAATTGGTTTCTTCAGTACCCATTACATTACTTCCTTCTGAAAGTAAAATATATGTATTTTTAGATTTAACTCAACTTTTTTTTGTTTTTCAAATAACTCCATCTAACTTCTCACATTTGTGAATCTGCATAAAAAAACAGAAAGCATGTTTTATATTTATACTCAAAATAATATCAAAATATAGGTATTAGGATAAAAACCATTTGATTAGATAATCTCAGGCAATGAAATGCTAGAGATACCTGAGACTATTCAATCATAAATGACTGGAGTTAGGTTTCTAACATGGGTAGTGTGGCCCCACAGATCAGGTTAGGTTCTTAATGGTCACATACTAGCTACTCCAAGATCATGTGACAGGTTAAGGCAAGGGCATTACAGGACCAATTAAACCAACTACTAACTGATATGCACACCAATAAGAATGAAGATTTCAGAATTTCTCAATCAAGTGGTGATACATAATTTTATATTTTTCATAATGAATAATAGTATTATTCATTCCAAATTGTATAACAACGTCCAGTTCAACAGGTAAGATCAATGATCTACCTCAAAATACGTTCCCACTAAGACAACTGGAAATATATATTCATTTTTATTAAGAGAGTACACCTTTGTGTGAATGAACTATGTGGAACAACAGAGTACATTATCATCTCTTGTTAGGTTGTCTTCTGTAGCCAGAAAACGGCCCTTGCACAGCCGGGCCACAAATGCATATCCAATTCATCTCGATCATTTCTAGAGCTTAAATTATATGGAAATCTGGTAATAAGAGAAAGAGAATCTTAAGGTAGTGCCTCAACTACAGCTTTAGAATTTTATTTAGAATGTTAAAATTAGAATTTAGAATTCCAAATTATATCAGTACTGAGCTTTGGCAGGTGAATTCAAGAGTCTTCAGTTTTATGAAGTTCTGTGAAGAATAATTTTCAAATTACTGATTCTTATTTTATTCCTAAATGAGAATATGAAAGAATTTCAGGTGATCAAGTGAATTTTTAGAGTTCTAGATACTATCAACTGACTCCGAACTAATCAAGAGTACCTGAATACCCTTAACACACAGCTCAGGGTCAAGGAATTTTAGTAATGAGGACCAAGTATATAAGACTATTAGTTTAAGTTTGTAAACTTGACTTAAAGCAAAAAGCAAGCAAGATTTACCATGTTGACTACACAGATATTGTTCTCTGAATTCATTTTTTTATTCTTAAACATTTATAGACTCACAGTTATTGTACATATTTATAAATTTTTATATCTAATGTATGTTAATTCTGGTTTCTCTTTAATGTATTAAAAAAAGAAAAAGAGTCGCTGAAATGTTGTGTCCACATCCAGAAAAATTCAAAGGTTGCAAAAACAGGATAATCTTCGTGAAAAACCGGAATCCCAGTGAGCCCAGGGATTCCCAGGACACCTAAATTAAAACAAACACAAACAGGCCCTATAGGCATCTCATGATTATTATTAAAACTGTTATTATAATTATCTCTTGATCTATTTTCTTTCATGATAGTTACAATAGCCAATGGAAACACTTTACATCCCTCTAAACTTTACAGCAGCAGCCCTGCAGGGCAGATGTGTTCTGTTTTGTTTTGTTTCTTAACCTACCATTTAAAGAAGCAAACTGGTGACTAGAGAAGATAGTCTCTTCAAGTTCTCATGGCAGTAAAAATTTGAAGCCTCTGATTGCACAGCCCATGCTCCAGGGGTAATACAAAGATTAAGTGTAAGGGTTGGGTAATAAGAGTCAGTCTTCAATCTCTTGACTTTTGTTTATGTTTTTCCCTAATGCTGGGTATCAAATTCAGGGCCTTGCACAGGCTAAGCAGGAGATCTACCTCTAAGCTACAACCCCTTTCCAGGGGCCTGCAATTCAGACTTACAGCTAATCTTCCCTGCTTTCTCCTCCTCTCCCTTCCTTTACCCTCTTCAACAATATTTCTTAACGGATAAAGATCCATCCACAGAATTTTCCTCTCAGTTTTTGCTATATTTATGAGGCTCTAATGAGTTAACAGAGAGATTAAACTGATGTCTTCTAACCTATCAAAATCCCATGTTTAATCAGTGAGATTGGGTGTTTCCTGTACTACCCAGGCAGAGAAACCAAGCACGTCAGAAACTGGAAAGTACTAAGATAACTTGATTGAATAGCTATATTAAACTGTATCTGACACATAAAAAAACCTGTACAGTTTATTTAGTTTATACACTTTAAACAAAATGTTGATAAAATAATGTATTGTTTTTAAAAGTATTTTTCGAATACTTAATCTCAACTATTGCTTAAGGATAACCAATTTAAGATGCATGATTATATAAATGAAGCTATTTAAGTAGAATAGTAAATAGTAAATAGCTAATAAATAATTTAGCTCTCTATACCATGCTTTTTCAAAGTTTCATTTTCCTACTTTTTGGAAGAAAATTAATACTTACTAATTCTTAGAATCTAACTTTATTAGAACAGCTTGAAATTGTATAAAAACAGATTAACACTGAATATTTAACATTGAGTTCATAGTAAATTTAAGTAGATCAATGTCTTACCTAGTTTGTAACTAATAATATTGAATTTTTTTAAGAAAAAGCTCCAAAAATCATTACCCTGTGTACATGTATGATTACACAAATGGTGTGACTCTACTTTGTGTACAATCAGAGAAATGAAAGTTGTACTCCATTTGTGTACAATGAATCAAAAGGAAAAAAAGAAAAAAATTCCTTCCCAAAAATTCAGTCCTATGGCCATCAGCATGTACTCCTGGAAACTGGTACCATCAGCCACTTAAAAAGTTCTTTGGACCAGTTAATCCCAAAAGATAATGGAATTTTTGCAGTAGCTGAACCACTTTCTTTGCTGAACTTTTATTTAATCAATGGTCATCATAATAGTATCTGAAATTACAAAGGAATGCCTTTTCCCTTGGAGTAATAGAGACGTGTCATGTTTTATAGTTCAATTTTTAAAATGAAATAATTTCCTACCAGAAGCAGAAGCAGTCTCCTCACTGTCGTGCTTTTCATGCCATTCCATAGTCCTGTAATAGCTGAGCATAACTTCCCACAGTGCTTTACAGAGATCTGCAAGGCATGGAATATAGCTGTCTGGTGTAACATGCTGAAAAAAATGATAAGAGCCAATTTTCAAATTATGATGGTTACTTTCATGCTCAAACTTAACTCAAATAAAATGTTACATTATTAATCAAATTCATTTGGAAAGTTAGCAGTGAGAAAATTTCTCCTACTGACATTCAACCTAAAGAAAAAAATTCAATGGTAAGAAAAATTTTTAAAGTAATTCCCATTTCATCATCACTTTTTAGTAATAACAGTTTATATGCTGTGAATCAGTTGTAGTCACAGAACTATGGAATCTACAAGAAATTACTGAATTAGCAAGTATTCTCATAAACCACAGTATAAACCTTCCCAAATGTCTTTCTCAAAGACATGTTTGTAAATCTGCAGAGATACCTTTATATTTATACTTGGAACTGAGTAACAACTAGTAAAACAGAGGCTGCATTTACGAGTCAATGATTTCATTTGTGCGATTTAAGTAATCACCTCTGACAAACTCCAAATTCTTTAAATCATATGAATACAGATATCCTATAATTTACAGTAATATTTTAAAGTAATTATTCACATTAAGAAAGGTTATGAAACAATGTGATCCCAAATCTTCCCTCTAAAGGAAATTCACAATTGTTTTCCTTCTCTATCAATCATAAAAACAATTAGTCATGCTGCTTTTTTTTTTCTATTTTATAGGCTTCCCAATTGTCACAAGGCAGCGCTTGTGCCATTATTTGAGATTTTCTAGCATTTCTTTAGTTTATGATCAATCCACTACAACTGATCAATGAAAATAAAACACTGAAGGGCTAAAACTCTGTCATAAGTAAGCCTCCAAGGTAAAGAACTAGTAAAAAAACAGCTTTAGTTATAACCATGTGGCTGATACTCAGGATGATACAGTAGTGTACCCTCTCTCAAAAATCATTTTCTTACCATAATGATCTCTCCCTCCTTGAAACTCATTTCCAATCATTTAGCAACTAAAATACTAGTCTGTATGATTCAGTACACATTTATGTAAGCATATCAAAATTTTGAAAATGAACCAGGAAGTAATGAAAAAAAAAAAAAGTTAAGCTCTGGAATCAGACTGCCCAAAATGCTAGAATAGTTTAGTCTTATAAATCTATAAAAATCATTTGCCCTATTAATAGGTCTGTGAAGAAAAATAGAATGGTTATCTTACTAGATGCTTGGGAGAAAAAAAACTGACAATATTCAATATCCATTCCTAATTAAAAACTCATGCCCATCACCTCTGCTCCTATTTAACAAAGTTCTGAAGATACCAGTCAATGCAAATAGACTAGAGAAGACAATGAGAAGCAAAAGCATAGGCAAAGAAAAAAACTATTTTTATCTGCTATTGACATAAGAATACATCTGGAAATTCCTACAAAATCAATGACAAAACTATCTCAAACAATAAAAGAATTCAGCAAGATAGCAGGGTACAGAATTAACATGAAAAAACAATAGCATCCATATACAAATAATAACCATTTAGATACACTGAAGGACAAAACCTCATTTGGGGTCAGGGGCGTTTTACCACCAAGTCACATCCCCAGTCCTTTTTATTTTTATTTATTTTTTATTTTAAGACAGGATTTTGTTAAATTTCCCAGGCTGGTCTTAAACTTATGATTCTTCTGCCTCAGCCTTCCAAGTAACTAAGATTATAGGTGTTTGCTACCATGCCAGGCAACAAAACACCATTTTTACAAAAACAATAAAAAGATAAAAATTTTAGGAATGAATTTCATAATAAATGACCAAACCCCTACCAAAAAAAAAAAGGGGGGGTCACGAAACACTCCCGAAAGACATAAAAGTAGACTTGAATGAAGAGAAATCCTTATGCTTGGTTAGGATGTTTCAACATTATCAAGATATCAGTCTGCCTGTTAAGTTATGAACTTTACTGTAATACCAATAAAAAGTTCAAAAATATACCCAGTTTCACATAAAAATTTAGCATATGTTGGAGATGGTATCTCATGTCACTCAAACTTTTTCATAAATAATGTTGGGACCAGGGGATAGTCAGTTGGAAAAAGATTAAATTAGACTCCTCATACCGTACACAAAAATAAATTTAAATAAATACAAGATTACATGAAAAAAATAAAATTAAAATAGCACCTAAGGAAAACATGAATAAAATGCTTTCTAAACTTGATACAGAGGAAAGCTCTTTTATTTACAACTTGAAATATAAGTTAATGAATTTTACTACTTACAAATAAAAACAATTTGCCTGGCAAAAAAAAACAATACAAAGTCATGAAATAAGTGATAAATTTGTAAAATATTCACACCATATATTCACATTAAAGCACTAATATTCTATACCTATAAAGACTTCTTAAAAGTCTAGAAAGCTGGGTAGAGTGGTATGCACTCATACTCCTGGTTACTTGGGAAGCTGAGACAGGAAAACAGCTTGAGCTCAGAAGTTCCAGGTCAGTTTGGGCAACATAGCAAGATCCTGTCTCAACAACAACAACAACAACAAAAGTTTGGGAGAAAATAACCAAAAAATCTTATAGAAAAATAGGAAGAAGGCACATAAACATACTTCACAATAAGATACAAAATTCTCACTCATCATATTAGTAAAAATCTTAAAGCTACCCAATGGCAAAGATCCTCTCCTTCACCAAACTTTAGCTAGGATCTTCTGAATCCTTTACAATGAGGCTGGAACTTTGGCCTTAAAAAGACCTGAACACACACTACCATGGTTGCTAATGGCTCAAGGCTATGTCCCTAGGTTGACATTAGCCCTCCCTTAAAATGCCTGCCTCAAAAACTCAAAGTTACCTAAAAAATTTACTGTTTATTCCAGTTAACACCTGAGGAGAGCGCCACTATCTCCCTGTCTCCAAGCCTAAACAGGTTTTATACAGAACAGTCCCATTTCTAGCTCTTCCGCAGTTTTTCACTTCTTGATGCCCCATCACCTTCCTATGTATCCCCTCTTTTAAGGGGATTCCCTTTAAAATGTCTAGTCACCCTTATACAAAACTAATTTGAGCTCAACTGGACACTTTCCCCTATTGGAAAAGGATAACGCTGATTAAAATCTGACTGGCTTTATTTATCTTTGACATCATATACAATCTGTGGCAAGGCTGTGAAAAGACAGGATCTCTGATATAATGCTGGTGGGAATGCAAAATGGTACAACCTCAAGGAAGAGGAGGTTAGCATCAAGTAACAAAACAGCATATGTATTTTCCCTTCTACCCAGGAATCTCACTTCTAGAAATTCATCCTGAAGATGTACCTTAAACAATGTGAAATATATATGTACAAGATTATTCATTAAATGATTATTTGCAATTGCAACATAATAACATCTATCTAAATGTTCAAACAAGGAGATTGGCAGAATAAACTGTTATATCATTCATACACACAAAAGAGGACTATGCAGCTGTGAAAAATTATTTGGGGTTAACTTCTCATGCTTGCTTTTATAACTGCTACTTTTACAATAAACTAGTCTTACTTCTTTTTCCTTGGTTTATTTTAGCACATCATTAAACTTGACCCATCTCTTATTCTACACACATAAACTGAAAGCCAATACTGATGCACAAGATCAGGAAAAGGCTAAAGGAAGATGGCAAAGAAAAGCAAAAGTCACAAAAAGTTCTGGGATTCAACTCAGTAATCATTCATTCAAATAAAGGTACTCCTTTACATGTCAATTTTTCTAACTTTCATAAACTCAACTTTGCATAAATTTATATTTGTATTATGCAAATATATTTAATCTAAGTATACCCCAACATTCTTTCTGTTAGATAAGGGGAAGGCAGTATTAGTCTTATTTTTTCCCCAAAGAAAAATTATTACTATACAAATAACTGTGTTATAGTCTACCAATTTATTTCTATTATACTTGTCACAGTTTAACAAACCAGAAAATTAAAACTTAGACCTACCACCTTCTATTCTCCACCCAACCACTGCACAGCTACATTATCTGCCTATTTACTTGAGGAATCCGAGGAGGCCCCTTCCTAGGCTATCACTTGGGGGTTTGCTGAAGTCTAGTGGATTTGTATGAGATATATACACAGGGACATACATGTGCATTTTTATTCAGATAAGGCTGAAACTATGCAGTGAAGTTATAGCAAGCCTGTTCGCAATGATTTAATCATAAATGATTCATAGATCTAGTTAAACCACTAAACTTGCCTAAGTTTCCCAAAAACCTCAAATATTATGATCTTCAAATATATTCATATGTATAAGTGTAAGACCATGATATACTCAGTACCAGTTAACTAGATGATTCTTGCCTAAGTTTGTATTTTAAAACAGAAACAAATGTAGAGACCATCTTACTAAATACACACATAATAAGTAATTTAAAGAAGAAAGGCAAAATTGGATAGAAAAAATAAAAGTTTTCAATAGATTTAAGCCCAAATACGTTAATCTCTATATTAGAACACTATGCTGGCAATAAGCTAGCATGTTAATATAGGAACATTTTCCATTATACTCTGCAACCAAGTAGTGTCAACTCTCGGTAACAAATGCTTCTCATGCTTTTTAGTACTAAAAAGTACCAAGTACTAAAAATCATTTTTAGTACCAAGTACTAAAAATCATTTGCAACTAGTATTTTCTAGTTAGTATTTTGAAATCACCTCCAAATTTCAAATACAGACTCTTATTACACAGACATGCATGAACCATGATCAAACAGATATATCACTTTTGGCTTAAGTCAAAAATTAAGTCATTAATCACTAAATTTCAAATTTAAAACTCAGTTCAAGTTCCAATTAAGGGGAGACTCTTTTGATAGAACACCAAGAATATCTCATGATATTCTTGAGCACTATATTCTAACTCCACTTCTATGTTCACATCACATGGAAAATGGCAATTAAAGTCTTAAATATAGAAAATATCCACACAGTAAGACATCCCAAAGAACCAAATATAATGCCTTGAATTTTTTCCTATTAAGAGCAAACAGAAAATAGAAATTTAATTACTAATACTTCTCTGTGTTCTAGTTTTTCCTACTTTCACCTTTAATGAAGGTTGTATCATTAAATAGAAAAGAGAAAAAAGTACAGTCTTGAGCAATATTTCAAAAAGCACACAGAAAAGAAGGGATACTTTAAGTAATCTAAGATTTAAAGAAGAAAATTCATATTCTCCATAGAGAAGACATAGATGTCTCATAACTTTGGTGATCCTAAATGTAAAATGTAAAAAATATCCTAGGGTGTGGGATTTAGAGAGGATTCACAAATTCGGATGTTACAATACAAAAGCTCAACATGACATTTCTGCCATGCTTCCCAATTCGAACAACAAAATAGGCTCCTAAATCCAATCTTGAGTAATGCAATCACAAAATCCACAAATTTATTTCCCATTTCATTCTTATCAGTTCAGAGTAACATGTAGCACCTTTCATCTCTACTATTAACCATCTTAACCGACCTAATCTGACAAACCTAAAATGAAGAAATTAAGTTACCAAAAGTAGCAACATGTTAGCCTTGATTATAAACAATAAATGTAGGCCACTTTCAGAGAACAGTATAAATCTAGCCACAAAGCATCCTTTCCAAATTTGAAGTGCACAATGAAAGAACGTCATCTTTTGACATCTTTACATTTATTGCTTAAATGTAAATAATAAAAATGAAAAAAGAGGCTACTAGAGTTTGTCTTTTACTTATTATATAATTTCCTTTTATATCTATCAGAACTATTTTTTTTTTCTTTTTTTTTTTTTTTTTTTTGCGGTGCTGGGGATTGAACCCAGGGCCTCGTGCTTGCAAGACAAGCACTCTACCAACTGAGCTATATCCCCAGCCTATACCTATCAGAACTATTATCAAATTCTATAAAAACTTCAGAAAGATGCTATTTTTAATTTAAATACCAAAATGAAAATTCATAGGGATATCATTAAAGCATTATTTTGTTCTTATTTCACATTTAGGTTTAGCACTCTAATCACATCCTGGCAAACATAAAGAGAACAGATGTTTTGGCATCCTCACAGAGATCCAAAACTCAAAGTGCCCCACCCTACACACACACACACACACACACACACACACACACACACAGATATCAAAACAATGAAGGGTTATCGGTATTGTTAGATGAATGCTGTCAGCACTGTGAGCTCATACCACCAGAAGATGCTGGGACATCTGCTGAGACTCTGGAAATGTGCTGCTGCTCAAATAGCACTAGGCCCAAGGGAATCAAAAATGTGTGGGGATTGTGCCCCAAATGAATGCTTGGGTCATACATTTATAAGACCCTTCTAATCTCTGATTATTTCTGTAAGTTGCCAAGCTGTTCAAAATCTAAACATTTTTAAGTACTTTCTAACCACAGGAAACCATAAAAGAAAGAGCACAGAACTGCATAGAACCTGTTTGTGCTTGGGAACCAACCTTGTTAGTGACTTCATCAGGATTTCTGCATATCACTTCATGAACCTAAATCCCAAAGGTTAAAGAAAATCACAAGGAGTCTCTGTGACACACCATAAATTTAAAAAAAAAAAAAAAAACTATCCTTGTACCTGACTGGATTCATTCAAGACTCTAAAATTCAAATATATGATGGTGAAAAACTTATTTTCATCTAGCAGGAACTTTGTCATTAATACTAAATATATTTATAAAAACAATATAATATGATAGAAATGATCCCAACTTGGAACTAGGTAACCAGCACTGCTAAATTGTGATATAGAAAGTGCTCTTTTAGTATCATTATCAGATTTTTCTAACTGCTGCTAAATGGAAATTCTTAGGGATATCCTTAAAACGTTATTTGATCCAACAGACAGCTTAATATTATAAAATAAGCAAAGCACTTATAATCACCAAGTTACAAAATGTTGTTAATCCCTGTGTGCTAAGATCTCAATAAAAGGCAGTACTTAAAAATTAAAAAAAAAAAAAACTATCAAATTAAGAATAGATTTTGGGGTCAGGTGTCAAAATGGTTTTCTCCAATAAACTTTTTGTTTCTGATGGCAACTGTGTGCCTGTGTGCCACCTTTAAAGATTGGTCTCTTCTTTGACCCCACTTTCTTTCCCCCAAATCACGGAGCTATAGTCTAAATTAATTTGAAGGGTTCTCATGCAGCAGTGAGGTCTTGCCACACCTAATTTGGCTTCCAGTGAACAGAGAATCCCTCCATTTCCATTCAAAAGAGAAAGGCATGTACTTCATAATTATTCATTAGTCCCTGGGTACACCACAAACAGCAAAAACCAGCATCCTGAAACCCAATAAGCCAGGTCAAACAACCCACTATTCTTTCACCCACCTTGTGCTCTCTTTTTCTCATGCCACTGGACACAATATTTCCCCTATATCCCTGGACCCATCAACATACAGTGTTCTAGTTTAGCTAGGCACTATATATTTGAAAAAAAAAAAAAATAGATCTGACAGCTAATTCTTCGTTTGCTCTAGAAATGACCTAAGCAAGCCCTCAAATAAATAGTAACATTCCTTGAACTGTAAATAATAACGTTCCTTGAACTTGGATCAATATTTAAATATTTGCAGCATTGAGCAAGAAAAGAAAGGCCCACTCACCTTTCCAGTCAAATTAATCTCAACAGGTTATAATTGTCTCAGTTTAATTTCCTTAACATCCCAAAAATGTCTGGGTGAAAAACAACACTGTCGGGGAGAAATGGGTTAACTGACGGAGGATGTTGGCGGTTTTTCTATTACTCAAAAAACCTATCTACTCAATGAACACACAAGAGTCAATATTCTTTTTATGAGAAGGGTTGTGACGGTCCGGCCATACCAGTTCTGGCCTCTTTACAACAACCACCCAGGCACCCAACCCTCTTTTATTTATAATACACGGGTAAAAGGGGCAAAGACCAGGAGGAGCTTCTTCTGTGATGGAGAGGATAGGGTGGAGTTAGGGAAGCCATTCTCTTAGGGGGGTAATTTCAGGAGACAGGGAACCACTCCCATGCAGCGCCACATGCTTCCCAGCAATTCCTAGAAGCCAGGCCTCTGTCACATGGCTCAACCTAGTCTAATTCTGCTAAATGACAGCTTCCCACACAACACAAATTATTTTCACTTGCTACCTTCTGGTACCTGACAAACTATGAAATAAAAAATAATAATAATAAACAGCATTCATGTGTTCAGGGAAAGGTATCAAATCAGACACTGCTGTTGTGCAGTGTAAACTGAAACACACTTTCTAGAGGGCAATTTGGCAATACAACCAAGTCTTTAAAATATAAAGACTTTGACAATGCAATTTCATTTCTCATGATTTATCCTAAAGAAATAATTAAAGACAGGTATTAAGGATTTAGCTTTAAGAGTATTTATATTATATAGTGTTGTTAATAATGACAAAAGCTGGAAATGACATGAATATCCAAGAATAGGAAACTAGTTAATCCATAGAAGCTCTAACACTAAAATACTGTCAAGGCCTTAAAAGCTACATGAGTTCTATACTTACTGAAATGGAAAATCGCTCTTTATATAACAAGTGGGAAAATTATATCAAACAGTGTATAAAGCTACTTTATCTGCTCATATATACTTTAAAAGAATGAGCTTTGCATTCAAATACAATTTTTATTTTCTTTTTGCCTTTCTTACAATATTTTAATTTTATCATTACAATATGGATATTTTAAGACTGAGCATCAAATTACTTAGTAACTACCTATATAATCTATATTATGCCTAACTCTATAAAGACCACAAGTGAAAAAAAAAAAATTCAGTAACAAACTAGTATTAAAAAAGTCAGAACATAGGAAAGGAATAAAAAAAGCAGTTAATTATATGGAGAACCCAAAAGCAAGATGGGTGCTACACATGAACATTAAATTTAGTTCTGAATTTCCTAACAGCTTACCATGTGTAATAAAGAAAATCAGCATACTCTCATACTATCTAATGAAAGAAAGTAATTCTTCAAAACAGAAAGTGCCCTGAGAAAGTGCCTTTCTATCTGGGGATAGAAAAATGTTTTCTCTCAAAAGAGGATTTGCCTTTAGGTCTTTATATGAATACCAAAATGGACTGTCTTCAGCAGGAATATATCAAAGATATTTACTGATTCTCAAAACACTGACACTGAATTATAATTCAATTGATATTATTTATTAACATCAAATGTTATTTGTAAGAATCAAACTTTAAAAGCCTAAAAGGATGGAACATTAGACTAGTCTTTCGTTTGCCTTCTTATGATGTATGCTATAAAGTACCTGGAAAAATGAATGGTACAGGGAATGTGCTCAATGTTGAATTTTTTCCCTTAATCAGATTTGAATTTTGTCAACATTACACCAATGGGAGACAAAGATGACAATCCAATTTACTCATGAAACATTTACTAACCACCTCTAATGTGCTAGACACTGAAAAAAACATACTGAAATGATTTCCAAAAGCTTTTGAAAAATAGAAACACTAAATTTTTCCCCAATGTATAACTACATATCAAGTTCATTTCAAAAACAGAACTGGATGTTCATTAAAATCATTTGGAAATGAACAACTGAAAAATGGTTAAGAGAACTTCAGCCAGTTCAGCCAACTCTATTATCACAAAATCAATCAATAGCATCTTAATTAACATCTTGAAATAATCTCCCCCAGGGAAATCCATCAGCCTGCCAAAGATTGCTATAAAAAATTCTTTTTAAAACCTGTGGAATGAAACTGATCAAATTAGGCTATGTACACATATGAATATACCTCAGTGAATTTCATCTTCATGTATATCTATAGAGCACCAATTTAAAAAAGAATATAAATGGAAGACCAGTAGAGGAAGGCAAACGAGGGAGATAGGAGGGGAGATAAAAAGGAAGTACTGGACACTGAAACATGAAATTAGATTTCATGCAGGTATGATTATGTCAAAATGCACCCCACTATATTATGTATAACTATAATACACTAATAAAAACACCTTTAAACAACTGATGAATACTTTACAAACTTTGAAATAACCCACAATAGGTTTTCCTGCAATGTCAAAATAAAGAGCTTCCACATGCTATCTAGAAATCCTTTCACATATAAACATGTGGGTACATCAAAATATAAATGCAATTATAAACGGAGTTTAATTTTATTTATTTATTTTTTAAGTCGGGCACGGTGGCACATGCCCATAATCCCAGCAACTCAGGAGGCTAAGGCAGGAGGATAGCAAATTCAAAGCCAGCCTCAGCAATGTAGCAAGGCCCTAAGTAACTTAGCAAGACCCTGTCTCAAAATAAAATATGAAAAAAGGGCTGGGGATGTGGTTCAGTGGTTAAGCAACACTGGGTTCAATCCAAATAAATAAATTTTTTTACAAATAAAAATTTTAAGTAAATAAGATTGCCATTCTGACCCTTTACACTGTCCCTTTAAAGAAATACATGAATTCTCTCCTTTGAAAATGTTGTTGCTAAGTATTAGCCATTTATTGGGGATTCAAAATAATATATACTTTTCTTTTTTAAGAACCTGAATAACTAATCTATAAAGAGTAAACCAACATATTTCAGAAAAGCAGGGAAACCAGATCAAAGGATAGACTATAAAAAGAAAAACTATGCTCTAATTAAACCATTTAGAAACATGGGTTAGTAAAGAAAAAATAAGTATATACAATTGCAAAATTATTTTTAAAAACTCAAAACCAACAAAACATTTAAGCTTAGAGAGCAATGATGAAAGGAAACAAATGGCAGAAATTCCATGGTGGAACAGGATGCTGTTGGCCCTAAGAACTCTGAGATTCTATTTATCAGAATTAATAAAAACTGAACATTAATTTTGCTTGATTTCTTTGTAAAGGGATTTTTAAAAATACTTCAACTTCACTAGCTCATTTAGGCTGACATCTGAAAGTGGCTGAAAATAATACTATGAATAAAGCAAGCAGATTTATTATTATCCCTTTTCATTTCCAATCTCTTTCCATTTAAAGGAACCACAATTGTTCCCTGTTCAGAGAACTCCATCTCTCTCTTATGCTGTACCACTCAATTATCTTAATTTTTAATGTTATTTTTAAACTCTATTTATGATTAAGGATATCCTTCAAAATATTGCTCTGAAACAGAGAAAATAATCTGTCAAAATGGGTGGTTCATTCTTCTTGTTTCCAAAATATGCCAATCAACACCCTCTACCTGTCTGCTGAGGACTGTGCTACTTCTTGCTTACCATATCTGCCACATTTGCTTTTATACAAGTATTGCTCAATAGTTATACTGTTAATCAGGGGCTAAAATGATTTCCACAGCTAGAATGCTGAAAAATTAAGAACTTTACATTATAATACAAGGCTCCTTCATGAATTATCTCTCGTGCCTGAGTTATGCTATTCCAGAGCCTTGATATTTATTCTCACCAGGAAAAGGCACTGACATCATGGAAAAGGTTCCCTTCATCAGCTTATTTATTCCACTTGGAAGGATTGCCTCTATTTTTCCTTTCTTTAACTAACCACAATCTTTTACAGGACTCAGTTACTAAAAGTTCCCACCTTTTCATCTGACTAAATAATCAACATGGTGATCTACAAATAATTTCTAATTTTACCTAGTTTAAATATATCAAAAATGACTCAGTACAGTGAAATAACTTAACACTCAGGTTTAAAGAAATAAAAGCATTCCTGTCTGCCTGTAGCAGCAGTGACTAGGAATCCTGGGATAATTTCCTAAACTTTAAGCTTTCTAAAATAATTCTGATAATTTCTGAATTTAAAGCCCTCTAAAAACATATATGATTAAGAAAACTAACCACACATTTCAAAACTATTAAAATTTACCATATGATGCCTATATTTAAAAATGGATAAAGATATAATTATGCAACTATATCACACTTAGTCACATATGTGAATATCTTCATGATTTATGAAATTATTTTAAAAAGCTGTTTTAGTCATATTAACCATCATTATTAACCTAATTTTCAGTATGCCATATGTAAACACATCCTTCCAGAATATTTGCTGTAGCTCAAATAAGGAAATTTCTCATTTCCATCAGACATGTAACTTGCAGTTTTCACAAACTCCCTAAAGAAGAAGGATTAGCTTACTTTCATTCTAATGGACACAATTACAAAAGAGAGCAAATATCTATTTCTTAGAACTGCTACAATTTCCTGAGCAGACATCAAGGAAAAAAAGAAAAATACTGCTCAGCATGGTGGTGCACATCTATAATCCCAGTTATTTGAGAGGCTGATGCATGAGCATCACAAGTTCAAGGCCAGCCTCAGCAACACAATGAGATCCTATGTCCAAATAAAAAATTAAGAGCTGGGCCAGGCGCGGCGGCACCTGCCTGTAATTCCAGCAGTTCAGTAGGCTGAGGCAGGAGGATTTTGAGTTCAGAGCCAGCCTCAGCAACAGCAAGGCACCAAGCAACTCAGTGAGACCTGTCTCTAAATAAAATACAAAAGAGGCCTGGGGATGTGGCTCAGTGGTTGAGTGCCTGTGTTCAATCCCTGGTACCCAAAAAAAAAAAAAAAATTAAGAGTTGGGAATGTAGCTCAGTGGTAGAGAATCCCTATGTCCCATCCCCAGTTTTGGGGTGAGAAAAAAGATAAAAACTCTCTGCTGAGAGAGTTTTCTCATTCTTAAGTTAAAATGAGAGCCCATTTCCACAAAAACTTCCATACTGCTAAATCAAGTGGCCAGTTCTAGAATATCACCATATTCAGACAGCAGTATCTGGCACAGGTTTACACTCCATTCTTCTTGTAACACTTCCTTCTTCATGTGCGATGACACCACCATCTCTTGGTTGTCTTCCCAGCTGCTTTCTCAGATTCTTCCAGTCTCTCCTCCCCTACCTAAACCCTAAAAGTTACAAAGCCAATGGCCCTACTGTCTTCTTAAACTACACCCTCACCCCTTTCCCCGCTCTTCTTCTCCAGTATCATGGTTTTAAATACAAGGTGTTCATGACTCCCAAATCTCTAAGTTCAGCCCTGATATCCCTAGGGTCATTTATCCAACAACCTCAGCAAGTCTACCTGCATATTCAGTAGGTATCAAACAGAATGCAAGATTTCCCATGCAATCCTGCTTCTTCCCAGTCTTCCCTAAAAGAAAGCAAATGACATTACCATCTCAAAGTTGATCATTATTCTCTTTTCTTCACACTCTACCAGCAAGACCTACTCTAAAATCTACTTCTCACCTATTGGGTTCTGTTACCTAAAGACTTAATGTTTCTTTAAGAATGAAAACAAAAAGTGGTCACAGACACTGACCCAGACAGCACGTATACATATGGAAAAGACTGGCCAGAGATGACTCTTAGAAGCACCCAAGACGCAATCACGAAAGAGAACTGCCAAATATAGAAGAGTAAAAGAAGCTATAAGAGGGTAGACAGACAATTTAGAAGCAACTGCATTCCAATCTCAGCAACCTTTACCATTTGTATGACCATGTCTTTAGTTTTGAGGAAAATAATAATATGGGAGAAAAAATAAATTTTTAGCAAACTATATTTGTTTTTATTATAGTAGCATCTTCAAATAGTAGGTACAAAGAAAAAGGGAATATAAATTTAAAACACAGAAGACAGATATATGAACATTATTTAAGCTACTACACACCGTACAGAGATCTTTATATTGCAGCTTTTGGAATTTTGTATCGGTGTTTCCTGCACATAGTTCCACATAACCAAGGACGACTTGAAACACAGTATTATGAATGGCCTGGGTGAAGTGCATATGAAGCTGATCCATTGCAGTCTGTGGAAAGAAAATACGTATAGCATAATTTCATTTTCTTAAAATAAATAAATTTCAACAGATTAGAAAAACACAGGAAAAAAATCTTTACCAATTATAACTATAATACAAAGATCACTATCATTCCCAGAATTAATTGTAGTAGGGTTTATTTTCAGATAACACTTCATATAAGCATGACATTGTACCACTCAAGTCTGAATAGCGAACACTGCTCTGTTACCACACATTTGTAACTGGTGCTCATCCTGCTCTTTATTAAATGTGCTGTGGTAAATCACACCACTGGATCCTCTCTGCCATCACACTTTCATTCACTTACTTCACTCAGAAGCTCCACAACAGCCACCTTCTCAGAGAAGCTTTTCCTGACTTCCTATCCTATACAAAGCAGTACTTTCCAACACTCCATTCACTTATCCCGATTTACATTTCTCTGTAGCAACTGTTATCACCTGACAGTATATGTACCTTGAATGCTTGTATCCTTCACTAGAATATATATGAGGGTCTATATTCAGATGACTGGAGTAATGCATCTGGTAGGTACCAATAAATATTTAATGAATGTAAAAAAAATGCTGAAGAAAATTAGGAACCATAATTCTATTTTCAAAGGTCTTTAAATATGTACCTCAAAATTACCAATTGTTTTTCCTTCTTGTATTTTTCCCAAGAACAACCAAGACATGAAAAGTAATAAAGTACAACAATCAAGAAAGTAAAATGCAAATAGTTTAAATGGTTTGGTAAAGTCTATATCCTTCTAGGAGAGAAGACCATTTAAGAGAAGAATATATTAACACCTATCATGGTTAAATGTGGTATGGATAAATGTATAATCCTGTATACACAGAGAATACAATAAATTTTCTACTCATGGCCCTTGTTTCAAGTTTTTCAAGGAAGTCCTTGAACAATATGAGTGTGCAAAACCATGTATTACAAGAGGATTTATGAAATTTTGGGTATATAAGAATCCTCTGGAAAATCTGATGAACACAATAGACCTGTTTTATAGATAAATGTACACAAGTTTATATACTATTTTAAGGGAGTCATGCTAGCCTACTAGGGACCAATAAAACCCCAAATTAGGAAGCCATGTTTCAGGATCAAGAGCTGAGGCAGAATAAAGTCCACATCATCCCCCACTGAGTTATCTTAAAATAAACATTTCTTAAAACCTATATAAAATTGTGAAAATACTAAACTTGACAAACACTTCATAGTTCAAAATAAACTTATAATGCTTAATCACACTATGTACACTCCATGTAAATAACCATGTTACCAATGTTAATTCAGCATAAAGATGTTCTTTGTTAAACAAAACTCTTCAAGGATACTACATTAGTTATTATATTCTGACTTAAAGAACCATGAAGGTAGACAAGATTCCTGATTAAGAAAAAAAAGGGAATATCCTTTTTAAAACTAACCTGTGTTTTTCCAAGAAGTCGATAAGCCTGTTGAACCTTGGTATAATGATTAATGTCAAAATTCTTGCAGATTTTGGAAAGAGCTACATCCAATTGTTCCTATTAATGAAAAGAAAAAGAAAGAGGTGGTTAAGGAATTCTTTTCAAGGCAGTAAGAAGAAAATATTGAAATCATTCTCTCACTTTTAACTAATATTTCCACATATATTTATAGTCATAATGGGTTTAAGTAGTTTTAACAGCAAATTTAAATAAAAGTATAAACAAATTATAGTTACAATTTATAAGCAACTATAACATTAAGTTTACTGAGATGTTATTAACATGAATTTCTATGTCTTAAAACCCCTGCCTAGAGTTTCAAGGGAAACAAAATAAATATATTTTCTTAGGAAATTTTATTTTTTATTTTTTAACTTTGTTTCCTCAAACATTTGCTAAAATCTTACAATTATATGAACTGAATTTGTGGGACTACTGAATAACAACAACCTTTCTATAATGACTAAAAAGTAATTCTCAACAAAACAATGCCTTTGAAAATACATACCACAATGTTTAAGGTTTTATATCTATATGCACTATTTTGTTTATGGCTTCTACTTCAATGATGTCATTTTTAAATAATAATTTTCTATACATATATAGAATGATATTTTACATTAAGAATGAAAAATACTAAGCTCTCAATGGAAAGTCCTCATTAAAAATATACAGGGAACTATCTACTTAAGGGATTCAAAGCAGTATTTTTTGAAATACTGGTATTCTTACAATTAGCAAATAATTGTATTTATGACCAAAGACTACTTTCATAAAAAAGTCATTTGAAAGTCTAACTTTAACTTTTATAAGTACTCTTATAAGGAAAGCAATAAAGTAAAATATTAAAAGAAGTAAGTAACTCTTATTAAGTTTAATGAATAGAACACCCTGCTTTGCAAAGACTGCCAAGGAAAGAGATGAATTCCATATATATACAGAAGGAAAAACAGGCTTAATGCTCACAACGATGTATCTATTTCTTTGTAGCTTCTGCATTTTGATGAACTGTATGAGATATTATTATGTGGTTTAGGAATTTAGGATTTTTTTATCAGGCAATATTTACTCATAAGTCAGTTAACTTACTAAGAAAGAGAAGCAGTTGATAAAAATGTAATTAATACACGGTAAGCATTCTAGTTAACATATAATTTACATGAAAATATACCTATGTGGAACAGTTTGGAGATTTTTCTAGAAATGATGTTATTTTCAAATCCTTTTTCAAGGTTCAGTAGTTCTCAATATTATTGAATTGAGAAGTAGATTACCACTAAATTGACCATGAATGGACATTCCAAATGAAAACAACAGATTAAATATAGTGATTTAGAAACACTGGTAATAACAAAAAAGTCAAAACTTAGTGTTGAACCTATACTATAAAAACCTCTACAATGAAAAAGTAATTTATGATAAAACTATTCTTACCTCAATTTGTTCTAAAGTATCTTGCAGCTTTGAATTCAGCTCACTATTGAATAAAACAGAGTTAGATGTGTCTATCTTAAACGAGACACACAAGTGCTAAATATGTTAGCCGCAGAAATAATCAACAAATACCAGTGGTATGAGCACTAAGATGTGCTGATGAGTCTACAGTAAGAGCAATAAAGAAAAAGAAATTTCAAGAAAAGAATAGAAAGAAATGAGTCACTAATAGGAGCAACAGGATTGTATAAGAAGAAAATCCTAAAGAATCTACACACACAACTAAAAATTTAAGAATTAAAAATAGCAATTTTTAAAAGATAAAAAGTATAATTCAAATAAAAAGTAAAATTTCAAAATTAAAATTAGTTTCTACACAGCAATGACAAAAAATTAGAAAATGAATCTTTAAAAAATTATTTTAAAAAACCAAATACCTGAGAATAAGTTCAACAAAAACTACACAGAGGCAAGCTAAAATTAGAGTTAAATACATGGAAGCATATACCACATTAATAGATTAAATCTTCAATATGATTCTCACCAAAATAATCCAACGGACAATAAATACATAAACAGGCACTTGAGTCCATTAGTCATTCAGGAAAATCAAGTTAAAGCAACAACAACCAAAAAAGAAAAAAAATTAAAGTACTTTTTTGAGGTCTCCTAATCCCAAAAATACTGAGTTCAAAAGCAGATTAACATTAATTTGACCATACGTGGATATTTGAAACAAACAAAAAAAAACAGATTAAGTGTCATGATCTAGAAACACTGGTAATAGCATGAAGGTCAAAACACTGTTTTACCTCCTATTCAAAAACCTTTGAAAAGAAAAAGCCATTTAATTTATGATAGTAATCCTTCTTACAACCAGAATAGCCCCAGAATATTTTTTTAAAATCAAGATGCTATCACCAAATGTTGGCAAGGATTTAGAGCAAAAGAGAGGAAACTGATCCAACCTTTTGAAAAAACTACATCCACTGAAACCTGACACACACTCCATCTCAGCAGTTCTAGTCCTGAGTGCATCTTTAACAGAAATGCATACATGAGCCTTGCAGCATTTATATACTAGGCAAAAGTTTACCACTGGCATATTTAAGTTATCATATCTCGTTACAAAAAAATCATGATATCTAACAAAATAAATAATCATGAAGTATTTTAACAAAAAAGACTAATATAAATTGATTTTAAAACAGTTAAGAAAAAGTGAATGATACCATTTAACATAACAAAATCATACAAAGTTTTTTACAATACGTAGCTGCTGATGATAAATTTGAATCTCAAATGCCTAATCAGTCAGAGGAAAGAATGAGAACCACAGTACACAATTTGGCATTCATAATATCAAAACCTACCGGTAATTTACAAGGGAAAGAATCAAAACAAGACAAGGAAACAAAAATCTCTTTTGCTGTCATTAAGTTCTGGGAGAAATTTGTAAGAATTTTGATAAACAGGACCTTTTACCCCAAAGGCTCAACAGCCTTAACCACATCATTCCAGCCCAATAATGGGCTACTTGCACTGGCTTCTTTCTCTGTAAGAATATGTATGCTGAGTACGCTGAGGAGGTACTGAGAGAAAGTGGGGGAGGAGAGATACATATAGATATAAAGCAATTTGTTAAAAAGTAAAACCAACATAACACAAGCACCCAATTTTTGATGGCCTCAAGGATAAATGTCCTAAACCCCTAGAGAAATTTGATCATTTTCTACAAATACTATTTATCATAAGCATTTTTTGGTTAGAAGTTGAAGAAAATTGGCAATTATATTCTCCAGTAAAAACTCAGAATGGACAAAACTATAACCTTTGACAATCACCAATTTAGGGTTGATACCCCGTTAGAAAAATGAAGATCTCTAACCAGAATTTACAACTGTCATACACCCAAATTCCTCATGCACAAGTTAAGGGAATATTTGCAAGTAGGACTGAGATTTTTCTTAAAAATATGTTTCTAGGACAATTCCTGTCCATAAAAAAGAAAGCGTGCATGAATGAATAAATGAAGAGCTAAAGAGTCCAAAAATAATACCTCAAAAGGAATAGCCATGATAGTGCCTTTCACTTAGAAAAAATTAAATAAATTTTCCAACAAAACAAAACAAATCAAGGGATAGACAGATAAACAAAATGTGGTATACATGCACAATGTAATACTATGTGGTCATAAAAATGGATAAAATCCTGTCATTTGTGACAACATGGATAAATTAAGTTAAGTGAAATGAGCCAGGCACAAAAAAGACAAATACCACATGATCTCACTCATAAGTAGAATCTAAAAAAGTTGACATCATAGAAGTTGAGAGAAGAGTGACAACCAGAGTAGAATAATGGCTACCTCATCAGTACATACATTATTATGTGTCAAGCAAAAATAAAAAATATTGATATCTTTTATCACCCAGAGTTGCTCCTTTTTTCTTAGCATCACTACCCATTTAATTCAAACTGGAAATCTGAGAGTCAGATGTAATATTTCCCTCTCTTCATATGTAACCAATAATTAAATCCTGATGATTCTAACATTTCATCAATGTAAGTATGCTTATACTTTCTCAATTCTGTGTCCTATTCAAGCATTATCACCTTTGATTGAATTATTATACTCTTAATAAGTTTCCACATGTATGATAACTCCCACACATACACTGTTTTATGACAAACACTACTGGCCAAACAGTGTATAACACCCTCCAAAAAGATCTCATGGATACCTCTAGACATGGGTCTAACTTCACACTGGATTTGGTCAATATTCTATGTGATTTGGCAGACAATGGGATTTTTCAATTTCTTTTTCAATTTTTATTTTAGTTGTCAATGGACCTTTTTTTTAATTTATTTTTTTATACGCAGTACTAAGAATCAAACCCAGTGCCTCACACATGCTAGACAAGCAATCTACCACTGAGCTACAACTCCAGCCCCAGAGTGTTTTTAAATACCCTGTGTGGGAAAGGCTTTGGGCAAGATAAGCTCATTCTAGTACTGTGGGTCCTACCATTCCCTGCTGGTTAACATCTGGAAGCTTCACATTTATGTTACCTGTTTGATCCCTAAAGACAAACAAGTTTGCAACTCTTAAGTAAAGAAGGAATAAAATCATATTAATGTCTTACTTTAAAAAAAAAAAAAAACCTTTGATGATTCCCTATTAAAACTCTAAGATAAAGCCAATTAGTATGGTATGTAAGACCCTGAACAATCTGAAATGAAAAATGAATTTCCATTCACTTTTCAATGTCTGTATTTTAGCCATATGTGCGCAACTCCCCCAAACCCCAGACTTTTGGACTCCCTATTCTTGCATACAACATTCAAACAAGTAGTCTATTCTCCTCTCTTTCTTACTAGCAAATGCCCATCTATCTTTCCAGGCCCAACTCAAATGCCATCTTCTCTGGAAAGTCTACCCCTGCTCACCAACAGCTTCCATAAGTTTCACAACCCTGTATTACGGTAAGGAATATCTATGACTACATCTCCAAGGTGCACGCCTCCAAGAGACTCACGTATTCCCTGGTGACTCTTCAGAACAAAACACACCACCCAACTCAGAACAGGTAATAATATCTACTGAGTCAAATTTGTAGTTTGAAGAAAAATAGCAACATTTTACTAATATTCTTTCAGCTCTTATTTTCTGCCTCAACAAATGAAGTTACAAAAATAGAAGAAAGGGAGGAAAATGTTTTAGAAGAAAAACCATATTAGACTCTGGGTCTGCAGGTGCTTCAGCAAGAGAAAAAAGATGAACACAGCTAAAGCTAGATCTACTGCTCTACCATACGGAGTTTAAAAGTTCACCCAAGGTTGAAGCTAGAGACACAGATGCTGAGAGGCAAGGCAACTGGAATGATGGTAACTCAGGAGCCGTAAACATTTTCTTTTAGGGAAATATGCTGAGTTTGAAGGAAAGAGAAGTATATTCAAATTCAATCCTAGATAAGATTTATTTATTCAGCCTCTCTCTATTGTAAAAAAACAAAATGGTAGTGTTAGCGCTTATTTATAAATTATCACAAATATATCTGTTGCTTTCATGCTCCTTTAATTCATATTAAAAGACTCTATCTTATTTACTAACATAATGCAAACTTGGTAGTATAAAGAGCATGCACAGGATTATAAATATAAAATCTATAAATCAAATAATTTGGTTTTATTAAAAAGGCTTTCAAAATCTACAACAGCAGTTTGACAACAATTGACTACTAATCAAATAGACATATATAAAAATTATGTGATCAAGAAGTGGACATTAACTGTATAGCTTTTAAAGCCCTCAGCTATCATTTAGAAATGTGAATCCAAGCCATTTCAATTAATCAAAGTATGCTAAAAGGATCTACTTATAAACATTCTGATAAATAAAAGCTACATTATGGTTAAAAAAATACTAGTCCTAAGACAGAAGGCTAAAAGCTTTTAAAAGCTATCTGCAAGCTAAATTGAATGAAGTGAACAATTTTGCAGAGCACTGAACAATTCTAGAGCATTTTTGCCATCACTACAGAAAATATTAAAGATAACATCTATAAACAACTATTAATAGTGTTTTTAAACAGCTGCTCTAGGACACACACACTAGAAAAATCAGTACTAGAAAGGATGAAAATAAATCAAAATTTTGTACAAATTCAACCATACAAAAAGACAAGATGGTGAAGGGATCCTTAGCATCATATTGATCCTTCCAAATTTTGTTAGTAACAAGCCATGTGATTTAAGTCAAGTTCCTTAATATTTCTGGGCATCAGTTTCCTGTATAAGGGTGGACTAGATTGAAAGGGTTGCTTCCAGCTCTAGTGTTTCCTGGTTCAATTATATGTTAGACACCCTCTTATGGTCACAACATAAGGTATTCCCAAAAGCTCCTGTTTTTATGTGAGAGGTAAAATGATTAGATTATAAGAGCCATATCTAATCAGGGGATTCATATATTTTGGGGATTAATAATTTGAAAGTTTTCTGACATTATTTCATTGAATACATTATGCTTCCTTTGGTTTTTATCTCTGTGCCTTCCTCAATCCCAATAATTCTTAAACTTGGTCTTTTCATGATATCCCATAATTCTTGGAGGTTCTGTTCATGATTCCTTACCATCTTTGGTCACCTTTGTTTTAAAGATTAAAAATTTTGTCTTCAACGCCGAGGTTCTGTCTTCCATGTAATTTAGCCTGTTTATGCTTTCTATTGCATTTTTAATTTGGTTTATTGTTTCCTTCATTTCAAGGATTTCTGTTTGTTTTTTACACTATGGAGTAATAGTAACAAAAACAGAATGGTATTGGCATCAAAATAGGCAAGTAGATCAATGGTACAGAATAGAGAACACAGAGACAAACTCACATAAATACAGTTATACTAGACAAAGGTGCCAAAAACATACAATGGAGAAAAGATAGCCTCTTCAACAAATAGTGCTGGGAAAACCGGAAATCCATATGCAGCAAAATGAAAATAAACCCCAATCTCTCACCCTGCACAAAACTCAACTCAAGATAGAGCAAGGACCTAGGAATTAGACCAGAGACTCTGCACCTAATAGAAGAAAAAGTAGGTCCAAATCTTCATCATATTGGCTTAGGACCAGACTTCCTTAACACGACTCCCAAAGCACAAGAAATAAAAGCAGGGATCAATAACTGGGATAGATTCAAACTAAAAAGTTTTTTCTCAGCAAAGGAACAATCAACAATGTGAAGAGAGAACCTACAGAGTGGGAGAAAATCTTTACCACATGCACTTCAGATAGAGCATTAATCTCCAGAATCTATAAAGAACTCAAAAACCTTACACCAAGAATACAAATAACCCAATCAATAAATGGGTTAAGGAAATGAGCAGACACTTCACAGAAGAGGATCTACAGCAATCAACAGATATATGAAAAAAGGTTCAACATATTTAGTAATAAGAGAAATGCAATCAAAACTACCCTAAGATTTCATCTCACCCCAGTTAGAATGTCTATTATCAAGAATACAAGCAACAATAGGTGTTGACCAGGATGTGGGGGAAAAGGTACACTCATATTTTGCTGGTGGGGTTGCAAATTAGTGCAGCCACTCTGGAAAGCAGTATGGAGATTCCTTAGAAAACTTGGAATGGAACCACCATTTGACCCAGCTATCCCACTCCTTGGTATATACCCAGAGGATTTAAAATCAGCATACTACAGTGATGCAGTCACATCAATGTTTACAGCAGCTCAATTCACAATAGCTAGATTGTGGAACCAACCTAGGTGCCCTTCAATAGACGAACGGATAAAGAAACTGTGGTACATATACACAATGAAATATTATTCAGTCATAAAGAATAAAATTATGACATTTGCAGGTAAATGGATGGAGTTGGAGAATATCATGTAAATAAGCCAATCCCAAGAAACCAAAGGTCGAGTGATTTCTCTGATAAGTGGTTGATGGTACATTACAGGGGTGAGGGGAGGTAAGGGAAGAATGGACTGTGTAACGGAAATGAGGGATGGGGAGAAGCATGGAAAGGAAAGATAATAGAATTAGACAAACATCATTACACTATGTGCATGTACGAATACACAAATGGTATGTACTTTGTGTACAACCAGAGAAACAATCGTTGTACTCCATTTGTGTACAATGAATCAAAATTTTTAAAAAAGAAAAGGAAAAAAAAGGGCAAATTACCCAAGATTACCATGTTAAAGTTACTTCATATAAAATTGTTAACTCTAAGGAATAGGACTTATGATGTGCTTGACAAGTACTTTTCATGAAATTTTAGTGTGTTTTCTGAGAGTTTATGTTTTATTTAGATATGATGACTTTTTGCTGCTACTTCTGATCTTTAAATCTAATTAAAGTTCCTTACAATCCAGAAAAAATAAATATATTGAAAGGACACTGTAACAAGTGTTAACTACACGCAGGGAGAACGCAGCTAGAAGAGGTGGGTTTCTTGGAGCATGCCCTTAGGAATTATATTTTATCCCCCTGGCTCCTGGCTCCTCCCTCTCTCTCCCTGCTTCCCAACTACCAGGAAGTGAGCAGCTTTCTTCCACACTGCCCTTCATCTATGATGTTCTGTCTCACCTCAGGCCCAAGGCAATGGAATCCCCCATCATGGACTGAACAAACTCCAAAACCATGAGCCAAAATAAACATTCCCTCCTCTAGTTGTTCTTGTCAGTTATTTTGATCATAGTGAAACAAAGATGACTAACAGACACGTGCTCCTCATTTATCATCTCTTAGTAGTTCAGAAAAGTTCTAAAACTTTTAGCATGAATATTAAGTGAACTTCTAAATTTAAACTGTACATCCATGATCCCTAAAAATTCTAGTCTGCTTAAAGCCTCTTCTAGTGGTTTTAATCTATTCACAAGAAGCAGAGAAAATAGCAACAACCTCAAAGAAAACCTGATTTTCAAATTCTGTGGAGTTAAACCAAAAACTCTAAGGTGCCAGGAAGTGTCTACATGACCTTTAAACCAGATGTTTTGACTATAACGAAACTACTAAGATAACTTTGGATCTAGCCAGATCTCTGTCCTCAGTGTGCTCAGAAGCCCCTGGAAGACACGGAAGAGAAAAAAAGCAAAGGAAATATATCAAAATTCCATCTCTTACTGACATATTGTTCTGGGGAATAAACAGAGGATACCAATAGACAACTATAGTGGTAAGTCAAGAAAAAGATATTTTAGTGTAGTACTTATAATGAAACTTACTAAGAAAGTAATTTATAAGCTGTTGAAGTGGTTTATTCTAGGGAGTAATAAAGGGAGTGATAGTTATAGCAAAAAAGAAAAAAAGAAAAGAAACCTTTACTTTCTTCTTTAAGACCTTTTTCATTAAATATGATGATTTTTGCCAAGTGCAGATATTATTTTACATTTTTTTTTATTTTACATTATTTTTAAACAGCATCACAGAGAAGGAGGCATAGAAAAACAAGTTAAAATAAAAGGTGAAGAGTGCAAGGAGCATCAGAGTAGTGTGATACCAATAACTGGATCCAAGCATGCCAAGAAATGAGGACTCAGGGTCAAGGCAATGGCCCTAGCTAACTGGCCTACTGACCTAGCAGAAACATTCAATATTCAAACATTACTTGAAGTCAGGTTCCTGGTGGCCCCTGGAATGAGCCGGGAGAAAAAGAAAGCAGGCACATCTTGTAAGGAAGAAGAAAAGTCCCTAGTACTGATGCATTTGTAGTTAAAAGTTGTGTCCATCTGCTGTACAACTTAAAGAAGTTCTACAATCAACAATTTCACAAAACTGTCAAGATTGTATTCTGAGAAAATGTAAAGGATACTTGAAAGATTACGAGAAATTAAATACATTTATGTTAAAAGTAAAGAATTCAACAAACTAGTTCCAACAGTGTACAAACCTTCCAGCACATAAAACAGAATGTTCTCAGATTCCCTCAAGTACGTGAAATAAAAAATTCTAAAGTAGTTTTAACTTTTCAGAATAACTTTTGTAATTTATATAAATTTCAAGTGAAAAAAATTAAACACTTCATTCAGAGACACTTTAACATAAACACATTCTGATTCTTATTCCCAGCAAATCCCAACTATATGACTCTGTCAATCAACTAAAGAATTGTCATATAATGTAAAAATATTCCCTGTCAGTCATAAAAGTGAACAAAATTGTTGTTACAGTTGCTTTTATTAAAGATGTTGAAACACAGCATATCTCAAAGAAGATAAAAGGTACAAAAGAGAAATAAGTTTTCTTTTATTTTGCAACCAACCGGGTGCAGCATGATATTACTTGGCACTGCATATCATACAATTTGAGACTTTACTAGATAATTCTTTTTTCATGCTAACTTTAAGAAGTCCAGATAATTTCTTTCAAAATAGCTAACTTTGTCAAGAAAGATATTTACTTTAGCAAGCTAAAATCAAATTTTTAACTAATGGAAAATACAGTTTCAATATGTAACTTGCTCTCTTAATTTCCTGTCACCAAATTCCACACTCATTCTTTCCTATAATAGATGATGACCTTTACAAAGTCAATCCCTGGTATAATCCCCTGCAAAGTTATAATACATTATTATGTTCTCTATTTTACTTCCAACCTCTCACTCTTTCACATAAGTTTTCAAATATTCAAGTTTCTCCCCCTTAATTCCCTCTCCTCCTCACAAAATTTCTTCATCTTATGATACTTCACTCAACTCCCACAAAAATCTGTCCTTCAGAAGTTCAACTATGACTTCTTTGTTGCCATAAATCCAACAGATATTTTCAGTCTTCATTTTGCTTGACATCTCTGTAACAAAGATTTTACTCTAGGGCCTAGAATTTCCCATCCCCAAATTCTTACATGTTGCCCTAATTCCCCCTGTTCCTTCTTCAGATCTTCCTTAGTCTTGACCCTGAAAGAAGAGTTATATACTAATGCTTGCACTGCATGCTCATCTTCCTTCTCTCTCAGGCCCAATTCTACTTCAGTGCAAGTCCTTCTTGATAGATAATGTCTTCTATAAAACCAGGGATTTATTGATTATTCTGTGTACTGTACTATCAATTCCAAAACAAAGAACCTGGTGTAAATATGCTCAGTAAGTACATAATGGCCTGAATCATTTTCACTCATTAAACAAGCTATTACCACTGTTACCACATATATCACCACAAAACAAATTAAATGGATACTCGTTTTTTTTTCAGAACCCAGAAAACCTTGCTAGAAAATTCCAAATACATTTAGCATACTAGAACTAATTATCTATTCAACCTAATAAGTATAAGTGATGTCAATCAAAATTTTAGTAATTACAGTTAAGCACTGTCAAAATGAACAAAACCAAAATGTCACTGGTAGAACACAATTGTGTAAAGCCTAATCAAATAAAGAGGGTGTTACTTCAAGTGGTGTGATCCTAAAGAAAAAATATATAATGAATATTTAAATAGACTCTCTAATAGAAAATACCTAGCTCTTCGCCTATACTCAGCAAAGACCTATATTAAAAGAAAAAAATTCAAACCTTTATCAATGTTTTTCTACCACAATCCTTCTATTCTTCATATACTAGAAATCAACATCTATAACATCAGTGATTCATGCTCATTAACTGCCAGAATTTCCATAAAGGAGAAACAAAAGAGAAGCTTTCTGAGATAAGTATCAATTGTACTTGAAACTGAATTTGCTTGACAAGCACACTATTTTACCTAGACTGTATGTTTATTTGGGATGGCTTTGAAGGAATGATAGATATTACAGGTAGGATTAGAGCTTTCCCAATGTACTGTCTCAAGTAATGCAAACCCTTAATGTCAAACAAACCAAAAATCTATTAATAAAGTCAGAACTAACAGCAAAAGATGTGGCAGCCATTTTTGCTTTGTACATTTTAAACAAAACATAAAACATTAAACACATAATCAAGTATTATAAAGAAAATTATTACATGAATTGAAATCATGTTTAAATTTTCTAGAAGACTTATCATGATGAGGCAAACACTTGAACCATCTGGATCTTAAATACTAGCTGCAATAATACTCTCAGCATTTATATGGTGGACACAGTTAAGGAAGAATTACCAAGAGATTCAATGAAAATGTGAGCAGATTAATTTATTCTTATCTACTATTCTATAAAAATAGCATCAATCAAACTGGAAAGAACATAAAAAAATAATTTCAATTAGGTGACAAAGGAGGTAGAATTAAAAAGTATTTGATTTTTCACACCTTAAAAACTACTATTTATAATTTTATTGTACTTCCCATTTATAACATGAATACTAAACTAGAACACTGTACTTTTTATTAACTTTCCAAGTTAATTAACATTGGATGTTACACAACTCCTACATTAAAAAACTGACAAAATTAGCTTTAAATTTTTTGTATTGCCTTACCTTATACAACTATAATGTTTAAAAGTACTGGCAGCTTTCTGACATTCCAGGCACAATTGAATAGCTCCTGGATAGTCTTCCTCCTTAAAGAGAATAGCAACAGCAGTCACATGACTGGAAACATTTTTCTTAAAACCCCTCATAAAAACATACTCTGTTCATACTCTAACCCAACAATTTAGAATCAAAAACTTTTAAGTCTTCTTAAAGATTAGAATGCCAAAAATATGTAAGTAACAAAATATAAAAAGGCAACTAACTCTAGGCCCAAACTGTATACAGAGAAAAAAATATTCAAAATATTCTATTCCCTCAAATATACAATAACATCTCTCTGAGATCATCACTTATGGATAAAGTCTATACAGAATTATAAGCTGCTTCTGGCAGGGTTCTTTAACTGTTCACATATCCTCTAACAGTAATATGTATATAAACTGTTCCAAATCGGTATGCATTCTATTGTAATCAAGAGTCAACAGTTTACCCACCAAGAAATCAAATATTTCTAAAGAAATTAATTTGGAAAGAAGGCGCAAATATTAATAATTTCAGAATATTTTACCACCTAATAGTAATTTAATACCAAGTGAATTTTTCATATGGCTATTTTAAACCATAATTTAGTAGTAACAGTTCAGAAGAAGCACAATGATTATAAGGAAAACCACAAAAAACTTCCCTGATGCTCATATCTAAATTCAACAGATGCAATTCGAACCACTAGGGATGCAGAGATAATGACAAAGTGTCTACCCCAAGCAGCTCAAATATTATGGGAAAACACATATTTCATTATGTTTAGTGAACCTTATTATGACAGAAGTAGATGAAGAATGCTAAGAAAGCATCAAAGAGAAAACAGATGGCTCAGGCAGGAAACCAATTAATATATGAGATACTAAATATAACAAAAATATCGCACATTCTATAAATCACTATTTTATGTTTAATGCAAAATACAATATTATTGCTATTCGGATGTAATACAATCAAAAGGCTGAAGGTAACATGCCAATGTTACTACAAAGTAAATGTTTTCCCAAATAAGTTTGTTTTTCTAAACCAAGTGTGTACTATGTCAATAGAAAAAGTCTCTAGGGCAAGAACTTTCACTTGTTTAAAAATGTTCTTCATAGCAATTACCAATTCAAGAAAAATGCATGTCTGAATTTCGTCCAGTATAATTTTTCTGTGTGAGATTATTAGCATCACCCAATTTCCAAGTTTTTTTATCTTACCTCCAGCATTTCACTCAAGCGTACATCTGTTCTTTGCTGAAAAACACAAAAATCAAAGGTAACATCTGTTTCAATAACAAAACTAAGTTTAAATTTTTAAAAAGGGACGTGTATATACCAATGTTTTTATGGTTCTCAGAGATTTCAGAAGTCCAATCAGCAACTGACGTTTCCTTTGATTTGCAAGAAGGCCCAAACTAGCTTGAGTGAAACCTTCCTTTGCAATATTCAAGTGTCTGCAAAGTGAACAATAAACAGTTATTTTCTAATATAACAAGAATATCATCTACTACAGAACCACAAGGCAACTAGTCACCTACAATACTATTAAAACTGTGTTTTAAGTCATTGTCTAAACCAGCACTGCTCATACATGGGAGGTGGCTTAATGCCAATCCAAAACTGTAAGAAAAGTACAGAAATTGACCTAAAAACTTAGTGCAAAAGTTGACAAAATAATTTAATTCATGAATATAATAATAAAAAACTGGGACTATATTATATGTCTTACATTAGTTCTGTTTCATTTTTTTCCTTATAATTTATTTCTATTTCATTTTACAAAAATACTCTGTGACCAATTCATGAAAAGGAAAGTAAAACAACACTGGTTCTTCACCACAAATAATTTAGGAAGCCCTAGTCTAAACAATACACAAACAGTAATATTTCTTAGTTCATAAGTTGACTGTAGATATTTCCCACATCCTCTTAGTGAAAATTTTAGTTCATAATATATGTTCACTAATAGTGGTATTCTAAAAACTACAACCATGATTTTAAGAAAGAAGCATCAATGACAGATTTCACAGTTGTTCTTAAAATATTTTTCAGCTTAAAGAACAAAATATCATCAGAAGCAATACCTCCTCCCATTTGTGCAGATAACCGCGGCTAACTGAAGGCCTGTCTGCAATGAGGTAACTCTTTCAAGTTCCTACGGAAAGATTAGGTACAGGTTACTACTGGAGACGTTTTATTTTTCCTTCTTGCTCACATGGTACTCTAACAAAACCTCATGTGTTTCAAAGAAAAGCAGATTTTGGAAAACAAAGTTGCAACAAACATATCTGAGCTTGAAGACTTAGTATGTTTTTCAAAAAGTTATGTAAAATGACTACTTCCAAATGATTTTCACAAACAACAAAATATTTAGTCAGTATTGCTTACAAGAAAATCAAGACCCAAACTGTTTTAGACAGGAATAAATAAATACCATTTACATTTTTCTACCCAAAAGAACTTTGCAAAGTAATAAAAGCTATGACAAATATGATTTCTATTTGCAAAGATGCTTTGACAAGGAATATCTTGATATGAACACTAGCATTCATTTTAATGGTATTTGAAAGCTCTCATTTTCTGATGAAAACAGATTCAGATAAACAGTTTCAATTTCATCATATTTAAATTCAGATCTTTATATTGTCATTGCTCCAGATTGCTATATTGTTGATCTATGTATTTGTTACAAAGTTAATGGAACCAATTTTCATTGCTTCTTCTAAAGCTGGGAAAAGCCAAGACATCACTTAGAATCATAAATATTCTTTTACTTCATTTTGATAAACTGCCAAATGAAAAAGAAAAACACACACCCCGAACACACACACACACACACACACACACACACACACACACACACTACAGTCAATATGTTGCTTAAGTAAAAACAAAATAAAAATAATATTTTAACAGTTTCAAGTATAAATCAATCCACCCTTTTAAAAAACTTACTATAAAAAATAGCAAATATTATCCTACCTTTACATAAGCAGGCTGTTTTTCAAGGATTAAATCTGCTACTTTTTTAGAGACCTAGAACATGCAATTAAACAGAAGTAAAAGAAAAAGCCTCAAACTTCCTATTTTATTTTACATTTAAAATTTCTGCAGGAATATTCCATAGGTCTTCCCAATATAAGTCTAGAGCAGCTATTTGCAATGTGACAGCCATACATGTTTCCCTAAGCTATAAAATAAGTAAAAGAGGTAGTAAATAAAGTACATGGCACTGTACCTGCACTGTAACAGAAACTCAATAAATGGTTATTTTAATGTTAATGAGATGAGTGTCATTACCTGATTTAGCAAACATGCACAAAAATGTAACCTCTTTAGGGCAAAGAAGATGATTTAAAACAATGAATTTGCTAAGACAAATTTTTAATCAATTGAATTTATGGAGATAATCTCTGGGAAAGACAGAACTTGCTTGGATCCTTTAGATCCTTTGCACCATGCAAGAAGACAAGTCATTTGGTCCTCTACTTCTAAAAAGCTGAAACAAAATCTATGAAGCTATCAAAGGATTTGTTGGTTAATTCTGTGAATAATGTTAGTGTGCACAAGTTAGAGTGATAATGAGTTTGAACATGAGGCTCTTATTCCACAATTTCAAGAGTCCTGCCAAGTACTCTGCAGAAATACCACATCTAGCAGGTCGCATGGCACACAGAAGGCATTTAGTGTCTGCTCAAAAAGCACGATTGGCTCCCCTTCCCTAGGCCAAATGAAAAGAAAACATTGCACAAATATTAAACTACTGCATTAATCCTTTCATATGCTCTTAATCTGTGTCAAACATCTTTGGAATTACATGTATTATTTTCTAGATAAAACATTGATTGTTTTTGTCCAGAAAAGAGAACTCCACTAAGGTTAAGAATATCAAATATCAAATGGCTTTTTTAGATTTCAATTAATGAAGAGAGATCAATGTTAATCTAAAATGTCATTTTAAGAATTTCAAAGATTCCATAGGACTGTCTAATAACAGCTTAATTAAGATAATACAAACATGACCAAAAGAAGCCAAATAGGAGCCACAAGTAAGAAAATATAATCAGGGAGTGTTAGCTCTGTACCATACATTTAACATATATGCATTTATTGATGTGCACAGATAGAACTCATTAAATTTTACTCAGCTTGGTTTTTAAAACCATAGACAAAGTAGTTACAGTTAGCCTGCACTGTACCAGGCAATGTACTACATGTTCTTCTACATTATTATAGCAACAGGGACTCATGCCCATCCACTAAGAGAGGTTCCATATGGCCTTGTGTTCCAAATGAGCAATCTTAAAAGAAACAGGTATCAGCCCACAGTTAATAATGGCTGCAAGGCCAGTATTCAAGTCAACATTTATCAAATTCCAAAGGCCCTGTTTTGGGAATTTGATTTTTTTTTTTTTTTTTTTTTTTTTTTTTTTTTTTTTTTGCGGTGCTGGGGATCGAACTCAGCAAAGGCCCTGTTTTGGAATGAAATGGGGAACATTCCCAAAATAATGCTATCACATAACGTACACATATGGGACAGTATTTATTTAAATATGTTGAAACCAAGAGAAGGCATAGATGCCACCTCACACTAAAATTGATTTTTCCTAAAGAACAAAACTTTATTATACAGCCCTCTTGAGTTCAAGCCCATTCACACTACTTCCACCACTCAGGAGATCCCAGTATCCACTGTGATCTCTGGGTATAAAAGAAAAGAGAAGTATATCTTCCTTGATTTGCAAGATGTATTACTGAAAACCCTGTCTTAAATTCAAAGAGGTAAATTTATTACTATTGTTTCTTTAATGTAAAAAAATTAACAATACCAAATATTATCATCTTTAGTGAGTGGCATAAAGTAAGTTCAGTCAACACAAATAAATTACAGAATCACAGGATTTTATAGCATTAGAGGAAATGCAGGCATAACCTATCACTTCACAGGTAAAAACAAAAGAGATTTAGCAGGGTTCAATGTCATAATTACTGTCACTACAACTCACACTTTCTAAATCTTAGCCCAGTATTATCTTTAGACCTATTTCAAGGAAAGATGTGGACCTTAATTAAGAGATACAAATACTCCATTACAAAATTATAGATAGGGAAGTCATGCACATATCACAAGGAGCCTGAAGGTACTTACTAAACTGAAAACAAGTTCTAAGTTCTTTGATCACATTTAGGATTCCAGAGAGAACTCCAAGTTCTAGAAGCAAATCTATCAAAATAACATGAGGAAAACTGCATAGGTATTAAAATTTTAATATAAATATATTATCTGATTCAGTCATGTTAAATAACAGGATTTGTTTCTATTTTAATTTATTAGCTACATGAAATCTACAAATATTATACCTCTCTACTGTGTTTCATTTACAGTTTTGTCAGAAAGAAATGTTCTTTACTTACTGCAGCTTGCTGTTGTTTCAATTTGTCTCTATACTCCTCTAATTCTTGCAAATTGAGAACAGGTGGGAGCTTCTATACAAAAAAAAAAAAAAAAAAAGAATAAAAAAAACCTGTATAATCTCATCTCATTTACCTAAATACCTTTGACTCATGAACTATAACCTGCATACAGAACACTGTCACACTGACTGCCCTCCATTTTTCCTGTCCTCTCAACTTCCCTTACTAGACCCCAGCCACAAAGCCTACACCTCTTTTTTATACAACTATTTGGCTTCAAACCTCACCAGCCTTGTTCCAGCATTGTGCTACTGTGACCTCTAGAAAATCCCACTACCGATGAGGTGCCTGGCCCCTAAACTGGGAGATAATGTTTCCAGGAGAATGTGAGGAAAATTCTTAACTCTAATCCCCTACTGGACCAGACACAGATATGTCCCTACAGCACTGTATGTCTACAACAGAACTCAGGAAGATTTCCCTCTGAATATGAATAGTTACTAAGTTCTACAATGTGACAGTGACAGTTTTTGGACTACATTCTGGAGCATATCAGCTTTTAAAGGACAGTATAGAAAACAAGCAAAAATACACACACAGACTCCAACTCTCAACAACTGATAAATGAAACTTCAAAATTAGTTGGGGACTGATTTGACTTTGTACTGCACTTAGTTTTGACTAAAACAAAATTTTACTATTCTGATTTTTGAAGTTCCTATAAATTCAAAATGCAATATTGTAAACAACATTACATAGGAGTTTATTATCATGATCAAAAGTCTGTTTTTCTGAACATATTTAGCCAACATAAAACAGAAGTACAAAAACATATTGGATGCTAACAGGTAAAAATTAATCAATACTCTACAGATATACTTAAAATCATTTTCAAAAATAATTGGACCTTTAAATAATGCTCACAGTTCATTTAGTCACAAAATGATAATCATAGACCTATAATGCCCCTTAAAAACATTCAAATCTCACTAAATCAATCAAAGAACCAAACAGGCTTTTGATATGTTTTGATGAAAGTTTTCTTTTACCTCCAGCTCATATTTGACAATATCAAAGGAGTCCGCAGAAAAATATACTTGTTCAATACTATTAATTAGCTCTTGTTCAGCTTGAGGGTCACTTGGCTGTTCTCGAAGTTCCCTGAATTCCTCCTTTAAAAAGTAAAAAAAAGTCACAATTACTATAATGATAATTGTTAAAATTCCATCTGCATGGGAACAAATGATTATGTCTTAACCATCACACATCTTCTGAGAACCATCCTAACCAAGGACACAAACTAATTAGAAAGCATAAAAACGTAAAAAATTAGGAAATAGTCAAACACTTTAAAATCGCTTATCTACTGGAGAATAAAAACTAGTCAGTTTAAAGATTTTGGATTTTACAATGAACTCCCTGAATGCCAACAAAGTTAAAAGAACTTAAATTTTAAAAAAAGAAAAAAAAGTTATTACCTAAACCTATCACGTATATACTCATTCCTTTTTTTTTAATTTTTCTTCTCTTTGAATTTAATGAGTTTACATCAAAAAATTAGGTAGTCATTTTACATTTAAGGAATAAAAATCTTTTAAAAAAATACAAAGAGTCAAAGGATTTTAACTAAGTTTATACGTTTACACTTCTTTTTGCTGCTATAGTTTTTAACAATACATCTCATCACATCTTATTGCAATGTGCAAATGCATTTGCAGCACGCATTACAATCATGAAAACTAAATTTAAGTTAACAGTGGCCCTTGGAGGAAACTGATATACCTTCTCTTAAAAACTCTACAGTATATACAAGCATTACATAATAATGCTATTTCACTACCTGTTGTCAAGAATCATCACCAAAGTTTTCTAGAAACAGATCCACATAGTGAATAAATATTTAAAAGGTAAAGTGTTCCTTATTTTAATTTTAGCAAGATCTTTTACTTTTCATTGCTAAGAAACGCTTCAATAGTTTTAAAGCAAAAGCTGTTAAGAGTCTAGATAGCTAAACTGTAATCCTAAATTCAAGCTTACAGAGAAGTCTTTTTTAAGTAGTTCTCAATAAAATATCCTCCCTCCCATGCCCCTGCCCCAAATCGTGTATTGTTTCTTACAAAACTTTGGTCAAGAGTAGAAATATATCCAGGCAGATGTATATACCATACAATAGCAAGAACAGTAGAGCCCAACTAATGACTTTGGGTTTTAAAAATAGAAGGCAATTAAAATGTACTCAAAGTTACATTAAGAAAAGCTTTCACAGGGTAATACTGAAACAGTCACAAAGGTTAAGAAAATACTGATATCAAAGTACAAATGACTACAATGTTAAAATAGACAAAAACTACTATACGAGAGCCTCTTTTAAAATTAAAAATAAAGAACACAATGCATGAGTCAGGATGATTTTCCTGTTCTACTCATGGATTTTAGTCTTGTATTTATAAGGTTGGTTATGTTGACATCTGGTAGAGTTTCTTAGGACATTTGATGAAGTCTAATTCCAACATCATAGGGTGGATCTTCCCCAAAGAACCTCTAGATCTTGGTTACATCGTGGTCACTGTATAATTTCAAAGTAGTGTAAAACTGCCATGATGTGCTGGGACATGAAGACGTATCCGGTGTACAGTGCCATCCCCATAATTGAAACCAGCATGGAATTGAACACAGTCCGCTCCCAGGGCTCCAGCACGTAAAGCACTGTGACCAGCAGGTACTGATAGTAAAACCAGGACATCTGCTTCCAGGCCCGTGCCAGCACCATCCCCGCCATGTGCCTCCTGCGATGCAGCCACACATCAGTCTGTCCATCCTCAGCCCTTTTAATTTTTTTTTATTCTGAAACAAAGTCTTGCTAAGTTACTTAGGGTCTACCTAAGTTGCTGAGGCTGGCCTCTAACTTGAGCTCCTCCTGTCTCAATCTCCTGAGTTCAGCAACATTCTAAAATATGCCTTACCATACAAAAAGGGAACACCAGGGGCTGGGACTATAATTCAGCAGTAGAGAGTTTGCCTACCATGTGCCAGGCCCTGAGTTCGATCCCCGGTACTTTTGGGTCAAAATCATCACTGGAACTCAAATATGGCCATGTTAACTCCCTAGGAATTCTGCAGCATTATAAGCAATAAATGTAGTTGATACTATCAAAAAAAATTTTAGATGCAAAATTTGCCAAGATTGAAAAATATTAAGTATGCAGTCAAGTCAAAAACTTAAATAGACTGCAATGATTATTTTCATATTACATGTATAAGTGCCACTGGCATGTAACACCATACTGAGATTATATAGTACCTAACTGACCTGAAAGAAAGACACAAGTTTTAGTTGTAATTCTGTTGTCAACCATGGAAAATTTACTTAGCCTATTGATGCCTAGTTTTTTTCGTCCATAAAGGACATTGTCTGTCTGTCTCCCTCTCTCTCTCTCTCTCTCTCTCTCTCTGTGTGTCTCTCTCTCAATACCTATCCTCCTCCACCCCTCCTTCCTTCCATCTCAGTGAGACAAATATCCAAAGTTATTAAGAATGCTAAAGGGAAAACATGATTTCATTTAAAAATACCTCACAACTGAACATTTCAAAATTGTGATGAATCTGAAAAAAAAAGAGTGCAATCTCTATATATGTACATAAAAGGTCAAATGCTATTCCTTCTAGAGAACTAAGCAATTAATATCACAGAAAACAGACAAACTCATATAATTTCAAAGAACTGATATGGAACACTTGACACTCTAAGAAACCTGAACTACAGAGAGGATAAAACCTGAAAAGGCAGGAGAAGCAATGCAGCATACAATGTAGGACTCAATCCAAAAATGTTCCTGAAAAAATAAAAAATACCTTCTCCTTTCAGTCAAGTTGATGGCTTCTATGTCAAATCTACATCTAAACTATTCAGACAAACCTCATGAAAAGAATACAGACGATGATTGTGTGTGTGTGTGTGTGTGTGTGTGTGTGTGTCATTGTAATTCTGGTCTTTAAGGCTGCTTCCACCTCCATCATTCTCTAAATGTTTCACTGCTATTAGGACTGCCTGCTCAATCAGATCAGGCACGCTTGAGAACTGAGATCACTTCTATTCTCCATCATTATGTTCCATAATGCCAAGGAACACTGTAGTTAACAGTCACTGATCAAACCAAAGTTAAATAATCAATTGTATTGAAAAGAAATATGAAACAAAAAGGCAATATGTTCTTGTTTTGAAAGTCAAAAATTTCTACAAACTTTTAATAAAAAGTCGCTTCTAACTAGACATAACAACAAATGTTAGTGATTTGGGAATATCTTATGCATATACATTAGAAATATAAACAAAATCAGCTACATTGCAACTCTTAATATGATTATACCACAATTTTGCCATTATATAAACTGATTTCCTAGGATTTGAGATGTATAAAAATATGTAATTTTTCACCTAAAATTAACCCAATTTAACAAGGATTTTACATGAATAAAAGATTTCCTACAAAAAAAAGTATATAAAGACAAAAGTGGGTGGGGAAACAAAAATACCAAATGAAATTCCCTACACCATACTAAAATAAGTGATTTAAGGGAAAAGGTTACAGTAATATTGTATGTTTAAGCTAAGTTTGAAAGAAAATATTACAGTTGTATAAACTTATCATACTATAATAAAATGTTTAAAGGGTTTATTTTTACAGTAAATTTTGAGTCACATAGTACATAACTAAATACATAACTAAATATGTATTAACATTAATAATCGGATAAGTGCTCTGTAAAATTTGAAAATCCAAGAACAATTTGTCAACAACTAGACTATCAAAGGTGCCACACCTGCCTACCAATGGCAATGAACTACACCTAAAATAAAGAAAATATGTATCAGTGTCACTCCATAATTAAAGTTAAAGAAAACTACAATTAAAATAATAAATAAAACCACAGATGGGGGTACACAAAAGTACAAAAGGTAAAAATGAACACATGAATTCTCTCTCCCTACTCTCAGTATGAGCTAACCCACCTATTGTCAAGGTCCTACCACCTCACCTTTCCCAGTCAGGGGAATTTCATTTAACAAACAATTTTATTCCCATTATGTAAAAATTCCCCGGACTAGGGTATGCAGGAATGGAGATGAGTAAAATTCAGCTGCTCCCTCAAATAAGTGAGTCAAATACCTAAGTAAAAGGTGGCAAGCAGAGGAGAGGTACAAATAAATTCAATGGAAGAGAAGGCATTTAGAGATTATTCAAATAGGGATGATTTCAAATTTCAGAAACTGGGGGAATAGGGTCACAAATATAAAGCAAGGTATATAAATAAACACAGCCTCAGAAAGCACACAACAGGTTCAAGCAATAAGGGTAGCTCCCTGCAGGAGGAAAACTGACAAAGGAAAGAGTCTGTGGATACATCAAGAGACAATGAAATGTAACAATGGAAATTTTTTTAATTAAATATATTTATATATATATATATGAACTATATTTTCCTTTACCAAAAATAAAGTATCTTAACACACATCACTATGTCAGACGTTACATCAAAAAAAACCCTAAATAGTCAATACTTTCTTAACATAATAAACCAAGCAGAATTATTTTAGGAAAGTGGTAGATAACAAAGAAGTTATCCAATATTTCAGAGGTTGTTTAAACTAGCAGTCGTAAGACACCATAAGGCTGCATATAATACTATCTAGACAATTTTTCTATTTTGATCACCTCTGAGATAAAGCTACACGTACACATATACATTATAAATGTAACTTTATGAAAAGTGAAGAAAAACAGTCATAACAGAAATTTAAGTCAACATCTTTGATTTAGCCAAGTCACTTTTCCTCTCCACATAAAAACAAAAGGTTTTATGAGAACCGGAGATTCAAGTCTATAAAACAACTTGAGACCTCAAATGGAAGGTGTTATAAAACATTCCCAGTATATTTAAGGTTTCTAGGGAACTAGACTATAACTTTACAAAACAATTTCCCACTTAAGAGTTCATCTCATAAAGGAATATACCCAAGTTTAAGAAGGAAACTGGAGACTACAAATTTTGCATTTAACCACTACTTTCAACTTATCTGAAATAACACTAATTGAAAATACTAACCCAAGCTCAGAACTTTCAATTCTATTCACTTTTATAACTGTAAAAAGTTATGACAGATTAACAGTCTCATCATTATTCAACTCGATAAGTCTCTTTAATTTTGAAATATAATTTAACTTAATTTTTAAACTCACAGAATAGCTTAGAAACTCAATTTTCAGCAGCAGGTTTTTATTCCAACAAAAAGACAAATGTAAAATCTTCATAGATCAGGTTTCAAAATTCTGCGGAATACTGAAGCCCCAACTTCCCTTTATATATTTAGTTTATTAGACCACAGTTCATATTAGATACTTGATTACACACGTATCTGGATGGCAGAATGTGTGTGTGTGTGTGTGTTGGAGGGTAAGGTGGAGGGTAGGAAGAAATGCTCTTGTAAAGCATGAATTTATTTTTGTAACTGATGCATCTCTTCATCAGTCAAGATAAAAAGCCATTCTGTTATAACAAATTCTAAACAGAAGTCATAATATTATAAAGTTAACATCACATTAGAGCTCTAATTGAAAGCAAAAAAATTTTAGCCACCAAAATCCATACAGAGCTAAAAGGAAGAGCAAAATATTGTTTTCAATATTCAATCGGTATTATTAAAGTCATAAATCTATTTTAGTGAAAGAGATTTCATCTGCTTCCAAATGAAAAAGGATTCAAAACCTATTTCAAGATAACAGATACCCTAAAACCATGTACCACATAAGTTTATAATGAATTGCCAGATGTCTGATTACATGGGGAAATGGCACATTTTCTTAAAATCCTACTAGAACAACAATAATAATCCATCAAAAGTAGCCGGTTCATCAGTTTGTGTGTGTGTGTGTGTGTGTGTTTTAAATAAAACACAGCTTTTAAAGCCTACTCCGCTTTCCTTCAGGCTTTCAGTGCCATCTAGTGGAATACTGATAAGGCTACAATTTGAAGAGTGGTTTCAGCACAATGATTTATGGAAAATTTTTATAAAAGGTTTTGTATGGAATTATCTTAATCCAGGCTTACAACACTTACATGATAAAAAATAATGTACTTTAACCACTTCCTACACATATAAATATACCATGAATAATAGATTATGAATAAATCTGATTTTATACAAAGAAATTAACTAAGTTGACATGAATTAAAATCACAAAATTAGCATAAATTTCATATTTAATACTTTGCTATGTATCTTTACTTATTTCTTGTATACTGTAGCTAAAAATACCAACCCAAGTTCAGATTTTGTTATATTTTTAACAAATATCTTACTAAATTTATTATTAAAAAACATTAAAAATAATAGCTTTAGAGACAATATTTTGATAAAAATTCATAAAACAATATTGACATCAATATTCTTTTGAGGTTAATAATACATAACCATTATGGAAGCACTATGGAAAGTTTGGATGCAGATTTATAAGGTTCTTAATACTGATATTTTTAATCAAGATTCAACAAAATACTCCCAAACAGTTCTAATAAATTCTATAACTAATAAATTTGTGGCTACTATGATTATCATAAATACTGGTCTTAATTCTTCATAATTCTTGTAATTCTTGTAATCAACTAACTTACGTGAAAACCATTTGCACATTTAAATGGATAACAAATCTACGTAGTCAGCAAATCTCTCTAATTTCTAATATCCTTACCTCTGAATGATAATCCCACTAATTTGAAATGTAACAGAATCAATTTCCAAGAATGGAATGTTACGTCATTTTCCTTTTTTTCCAAAAAAATTGTCCCTAAAATTGAAATTTTTTTAGAATAGATCCTGTATTTCCCATTTCTCCATTCTTATGATCATATTTGTACTTTCTACTTTTCTATACTATTTTTTCACCAAAATTCTGAAATGTCAGTATATAGATTATCATTTGACTCACAGCTCTTAATAGTGAGAAACAATACCATCTTGTCTATAAAATCTAGAATTGTACTAGATGATTTTTAAGATTTCTTTATATAAATTCTTAAAACAATAAAATAAGCAGTACCCTCTAGCTTATCAAACACCCTATGTGCCCTCCTTCAGGTGTACTTCATTACATTCCTCTTTCTATTAAGTTGAACCATCTGAAATTTGTCAAGATTTGTAATCTAAATCAACAGTCATTTCACTCGATCCATCCTAATATCTCTCCCCTACTTATCCTTTTTACTAAGATCTTTCATGTAACACAACTCAAATTAATCTATTTCTTCCTTGAAAACTTAACTGAAATCCCAATTTCTTGTTCTAACTTAGAAAAGACATTAAGACAGAAAGGGAAACAGAAATGTGCCCATTCTGAAGAACAGGGATTTTCTTTTTCTTTTCTTTCTTTTTTTTAATATTCTACCTTGAGTGAGGTGGTGTTACTAAATGAAGTTCACATTTAAAAGTTTCTCCATGATTCCTTAGGAAACTTGGAATGAAACCACCATTTGACCCAGTTATCCCACTCCTTGGTATATACCCAAAGGACTTAAAATCAACATACTACAGTGTTGTGGTCACATCAATGTTTATAACAGCTCAATTCACCATAGCTAAGCAATGGAACCAACCTAGGTGACCTTCAACAGATGAATGAATAAAGAAAATGTGGTATATATACACAATTGAATATCACACAGAATGAAGTTTTGGCATGCTAGCAAATGGCATTTGCTGGTAAATGGATGGAATTGGAGACCATCATGCTAAGTGAAACAAGCCAATCCCAAAAATACAAAGGTCAAATGTTCTCTTTGATATGTGGATACTAACACACAATAGGGGAAAGGGGAGGGAAAAATAGAAGTTCATAGAATTAGACAAAGGAGAATGAAGGGAAGGGAGGGGAAATCAGAACAGGAAAGATAGTAGACTAAATTAAACAACTTTCCTATGTTCATATATGAATACACCACTAGTGAAATTCCACATCATGTACAAACACAAAAATGGGATCCTAAGTAATACTCCATGTATGTATATGTCAAAATACTCTCTACCGTCATGAATGTCTAAACAAATATATATTATACACACACACACACACACACACACACACACACACACACACATATATATGTAAAAGTTTCTCTATACAAGCATTTAAATTGACCACTTAAAATAGTATAAATTGTTAAATCCCCAAAATATCTGCCAAAGATTGGGCAGGCTTGCATTCTACAACTAGTAATATACTACAAACATTTTCTATGCAATATATATTACCAGCTTAAAACCCAAGCTTCAAAATAATTTCTAGAGTATAATATCATATTTACAGGAAAAAAAGATCTGCCTTCCTTCTACTTGATGTAAATAAACTCCCTGACAGGAAAGAAGTTTTTTGCTTTTGGAAAAGATTGTTGTCTTTCTACAGCTGTACTAACAGTCCCTACAGTGTGTCTAATATATAGTAGAGGCTCAAAAAAATTGATGAAAATGCATCGGGAGAATATCAGAAGATAATGGACTATGTAGGTGATTTCTGTGATCCTTTTTAAGGTTCCTTTTTCTGTTTACCACATTTTCTGTTCATATCATACAAAACTTTTAAGGGAAAAGGTACTTTAAAATAATCAACCACTTCAAATGGATATTTTCCATTTTGTTGAAATGCTTTTAATAATTTGAAAAATTTTAATAAATATCATTTGAACACATCAAATTTCAGATCATCAAGAACTAGGGGTGCATTAATTTCAAAGCAACTGTATAAAATAAATCATTTAAAATATTTATATGATCTGAATATAAAGTCACATCTAACCTGTGAATAATATACTCAGCATTAAAGTTACACTAAACTACACTGTGTATTTCTGAAAATGATTCTTCTTAACAGTCAATTTCAATACTGATTGCCAATCCCACCATGTCCTATTCAGTCCATTGACCCGGGCTTTGCTGCATTCTGAACTGAGCAATTCTAGTTCTGAAAACCATCCAGAGAGAAGGCAGCAGCTCTGTTCACCCTCCACTAATAGTGATGTTGCAAGCAGGCACAGAAAGAACCAACAGCCACCAGGAGTTTTTAAGGCTTTTTAAGACTAAAGGCTTATATTATTTATTATTTAATTTATAATAAAGCTTATATTTATAGTGTAGTTCATACCATTACTATCATTTCACTATTAACTATTTTTAAATCTAAGTAACTTAGCTTCTCAGTATATGCCAAAAAGACCAGTACCCCAGGCTTCATCTTCATCTGAATCATTTTCTTTTGCTGGCCTTGTAATCCCAGACTGGTTACTCTACCCAGAGCCAGTTATCTCAAAAGTGCTGAGGGGACTGGGGTAGAGAGTTCATAAGACTGGAATAAGATCATCGTAAGTCCACTGCCTACTACTACTGGGAAAAACATCAAAATTGATAGTTTAAGACAACAGAAAGTTCTTATTAATACATTCATGTATTTTTTAATGAGGCTCACTAACTGTGATCCTCCTGCCTCAGCCTCTTGAATTATTGAGATTACAGGTATGCACACGGTACCCAGCCAATAATCTTTTTAAGTCAAAAAAAACTATTTGTCAATTAGAACATATGGCTATCCCTCACTTCCCAATTGTATCACCATCAATAATCTTTAATAGATTATAAAAAAATATAGCATTCAAACGTGCCTTTTGTTTGGCCCATTCATGCTAAAGGACTGGCTGGAATTTCATTGTATTTAGACAATGTGTTTGGGTCGGCCCTTTTGGGTCTGCCCTAACAAAAGCTAAGCAGTAAATGAAAAATTCAATCTAGCAAGGAAAGAGCCTCAAAGAAAAGGGAAATCATCCTGATAAGCAGCTGACACTGAGGTATAAGGAGAAGCCTTAGATTACTCAGCAAAGCAGCCCTATCAATTAAGATCTTGGACACAGAAAACAAACTTTCAAATATGGTCCTCGAATTAAAAATCCTAAGAGCAGACATTCAGAAGTGCTAGCTTTTATCCGTAGTGGAGTTGCTATTTGCAAGGTAACACTCCAGAGAAACAGCAGAGACTTAACAATGATTAATAATTCTCCTGGGTGGAAACCAGCTAGCTTTCAAATGACATATATTAAACTTGTAAACTTGAGAAGTTCACTTGAACACCAAGGGATTAAAATCTGAAATTCAGGCAGTTCAATATAAGTTATGCCTTAGCTGCTTATTCAAAAATCTCTGCCCAAAACAAAACACAATTAGCTATAATTTTTGGCTCAGAATGTAACAGCATAAAAAGTCAGCAGTAAATTATTTTACCTTATTTCTTCAAATTACAGCAGATTAATCAATAAGTTAAATATACACATATTTACTTATAGATTATAATGACATAAATTAAGTCCAAAACAATCTACTTAAAACAAATTATGATTTATATATAATATAAATATTATTTATATATATAAAACTATTAGCTGTACATAAAAGGTGTGTGAGTGTGTGAGTGTGTGTGTGTGTGTGTGTGTATACATATACTTCCAGACTAGGAGCTGCATATAATAGACCTTTATAACTTTATAAGTTTATTAATTTATCAAGTCTGCAGCTCCTATATTATAATGAACCATACTGCATCCCAGTGAGTAATGAGAGCACAGATAAGCCCTACACCTAAAGTACTCTAAAAATTTACCTAGTTTATTGTAACAACCATTAACCTATGGGAAAGAAAAGCTTCTGTGAACCAATTATTATCCAGAGGTAATATTATTTTCTTAAGAAAGTGAAAAGTCACGTTCACACTTGTAGATCAGTACCTTTCCAGGGACCCGGAGACTCTCAATGGCACCAAAATCACTGAGGCTCTCTGGAGGGCTTTTCAGACCCTTAAAAAAATAAGAAGACAAAGAGAATTTCAATTGTGTTGAAGACCTGTGAAAGGACAGAATATGCCTAGTGAAACAAAAATGACCATTTTAAAAATGGAAATTTTCCTGCTTCAAAATACAAAGACCATACAATCTAAAAATAATCATCACTTAACACCTGTAATATTATTATGAAATCAGGCAAGGATGTACTTTTAGCATCTTAAAAAAGTATTATGTAGCACCTTCTCAAAGAATGGAAGTCTAACTTAACCACGGTTTTAAAACAACCAAAAGAAAGGAAATCCATTACAAAAACTGCTCTACAAAAGTACTTATCTATTAATCATTAGCAAATTCACCTGGAAAAAAGGTTCAAGCAATATTATTATTATTCACAGATACAATATATTAACCAACCAAACTATTCAAACATTTTAATAACGTTAATTATTTAATTTGTACATAAGTAACCTCTTCATCCTACTTGATTGTTTCCCACTAATGTATCTAATTCATGCTGCTATAATTATGATTTAAATTCCAGTTCACATGGCTTTCTACCTCTCTTTCTTCCTATATGCATATAAACTGAAGGATTCTGAAAGCCTTATGTGTACTAAGGGAAATTATCAAGGCAGAAAGAACTCAGCAATTTAAACTTTCTGTAAAAAACTTTTTTAAAAATAAGCTACTCAAACAGTACTATTAGTCATAGGTAAAATTAGCTAGTACATCAATTTGAGGAGAAATTTTTGATAAGGTCAAATTATCTTTTAGGTGCCCTGTCTTGGCCTTTTGGTTCTCAGTAACCAAAACATATGGTATATGTTGATTATTTGAGACTTAGAATCTAAGACTTCTGTTGAAGTTATAGGGGTGTGTTTTATCTTCTGTATTATAAACCACCACCAATCAAATACATGATTGACTTTTTATGACTAAGTGCTGTCTCACCCTCAATTCTTCCATTACTCCCAGAATATCTAACCCACCCCCCGACCCAACCACACACACTCCCACACAAACACACAGAGAAATAAGAAAACAGTACATCACCTTCAGAATTATCTCCTCTGTGAAGTCTTCTCAAACCTCTATGCTTCAAAGAACACAGTATTTCTCAGTATAGCCCAAGGATCACCTCCACCAACATCACCCAGGCAACTTTTTAAAGACTCTTGAGCCCTACCACAGATCTAGTGAATAAGCACTTCTGGATTAGGACCAGGAATTTGCATTTGAACTAAAACCCCAAGTGACTCACATGATCAGAATCATGGCTAAACGTTTTCCAGGACAAAACCTCAGCCAAAGTAGTGAAGTTTTAAATTCTAAATGTATCTCTTTCTCCCAGACCTTAAGTAACAAAGGAAAGAAGAGACCAAGTGTTAATTGCATTTATAGCCTGGTGGCTAGCAAAATTCTAGGAACAGAATAAATGCCAATGAGTTCGTTACAGGGTAGAAGTCATTGGTCAGGTTCCAATCTTCAACCAACACACAACAAGACTGCAGAATTAAGTTTTCAGGAATGCTTGTAGGAAAAAGAAAGGCCTACTGCAGGTCTAACATGAAAATGTGCAAGGGAGGTAAAATTGTTACTAATATGTTCCTAAGTCTGTGTTGTTCTTTGTGTGGATTTCTTACCAACAGTATCTTGAGGGCACAGGATCAAGGTGGCAAGGAATGCATGGTTAGGTAGGTAACTAAACTTTTATGCGCAGTATACATAAGACTATATACACAACTATATATATGCATCAACACCCACACAGGAAATTAAAACTTCATAATTTTATTCAAAACCATGACCACCCCTAAAAAATCCTAAAGTGTATCTGCTGTGTCTGTAAACAAACATTTTTGAAAGCAGAGGTCTGTTTATCTACTCTAACAGAAATCCTTGGAGGAATACATCATGTCCAATTCTCTCTTTCCCTAGCACGTCTCAGTAAAGAAACTGATGCCTAAAATGTAAATGTGATATTTCCCAGGATCTAGAAATAGATTAGACACCACACGCCATCATTCAATACTAATACATGGTAACCTTCTGTCAAATGTACAAAATAAGAGTAACAAAAATGAGAAGCTGTGTGTAACCCCAATGATTTGTTTCCTTTTCTTTTCAACAGAACTGAACAGTGTTTACACTCAGACCCCAATTTCTCTGGCCCTGATTTCTTTTGAACCCACCCAAATAAGGCTTTCCTCCCCACCACTGCATGAAAATGATATTATGTCACCAATGACCTCCATGCTGCCCCGAGGAGTGGAGTGACTCCAAGAAGGGGCTCCCAAGTGGGTTTGTACCCTCACTCTTGCACTGTGTTCTTAACAACTCTCCTATCCTTACCTATGCATTATCTCCTAATTATAGTGACAACCCATAGGTTGTTAAAAATAGATACAACATATGTGAGAAGCTAAAAATGCTATGTGGTACCTCACAAGCATTCTTTAAGTATTAACTATATTAACACTACTATGAGCACAGAGAAATGTTTTCCTTGATTAAAACAGAAATGAAGACCAACTACATGTCTCAAAAGCACATCTGACACTCAACTGCACTTTTGGATTTTAGATCTTTAACCCTTTGACTATCAGTTTTATAAGTTCCTACTAACAAATATAGAGCCATTTCTGTGTTTTACTTATGCTCTTGAAAGCACAATCACAGGCTGGGGTTGTGGTTCAGTGGTACAGCACTTGCCTCGCATGTGTGAGGCACTGGGTTCGGTTCTCAGCACCACATATAAATAAATAAATAAAGGTCTACTGACAAGAAAAGAATAAAATAAAGCACAGTCATGGTTAGTTCTAGTAGTCTGCCTTAATAAACTGATTTTCTTTACTATTTTTGATAATCTGATAATTTTGTATATTTAAATACAAAACCCAATATTAACACCTATCTCTATATTTTATTTCTTTGCCCAAATCAGATTAACACTTCAGACTACTTCAGTTATATCTATACGAATCATTTTCTATTTATGAGACCAGTAATTTACGTTCTACAATATCAAAAACGCACTCAAATCAGGCTTTCTTCCCCACCACTTCATGAAAGGTGCTACTGTCATGTCACCAATGACCTTCATGCTGCTCAGTCCAAAAAGCTCATTCTCACCCTCACCTTAGTTGGTCAGTCTACAGCATTTAACACAGCTGTTCACTCCCTCTTTTAAATTCTTTACATGGCTTCCTTCCTGGTTGTAGTCTTTACTCAACATTCATTCTACAAATATTTACTGGGCATCTGCTATATGCTAGAGACCATTGGGATTCTGAAGACTTCTAACCTCACTGGCTGCTCTCTCTCACTCTACTGTGCAGAATCCAACCTTCTCCTTTTAACACTGAATTCTCAAAGCTCCAACCTTGGACTCTTCATATATCCACATTCACTCCACTGGTGATCTTAACCAGGTATTTTGCCATCAAGAGGCTTGTAAGTCCTGAGGTTTTATCTATACCTCGGATTTCTCCCCATAAATTCAGACTCACACACACAAAAAATTCAGACTCACTTGTCTAACTGCCTCCAGCTTTCAAATTACCACATTTAAAAGCCATCTCCACTCAACATGTTCTTCTCTCAGTTTTATTCATCTCAGTAAAGTGGCAATTCCATTCTCCCAATTACTGGAGCCAAACCATCTGGAATTATCCTAGATGTTTCTCTTTCCCTCAAGCCCAAATTCAATCCATTAGGAAATCCTGTTAACTAGACATTTATCAGATAACCACAATCTGACCTCTTAACACTTCTATCACTAGAACCCTGGATAAAAGCACACACTTTTTTTTCCAGGATTACTGCAATAGCCTCCTTACTCCTCCTGTTTCTGCTCTTCCCTGTCCCCACCTTTTTCAATCTATTCTTAAAACAAACTTCCCAATGGTCTTTCTGAAGTGTTAACATCATATTCTATCACTCTTCTGCTTGCTGTTTCACTCAAAATAAAAGTAATGGCGTTCCTATACCCTACAAGGCTCTATGTGAGTCTGCTTCCTACCCTTAGCTCACTAACCTCAGACTGACCTCAACTCCTACTATTTTCTCCTCACTCACTCCACTTTCACTGGTCCCTTGCAGTTCCTCAAACACGTTACTGCCTCAGAACCTCTGCAATTGCTTTTCATTCCCTTGATATCCACATGATACACTTCCTTAACTCCTTTGGGTCATTTTCAGTACCATCTCTGTGATGCAACTTATGGGACACTCTAAAATTATAAATATTCCCAAATGCTAATGACTTCCATGATTCCCTATCCTCTTTTCCTCTAAAACATTTATCATCATGTCTGCTTTAGCACTTGTCTATTTTGCTCACTGCTTCATCCCCCAAATGTAGAATAGTGCCAGGCACATAGTGCTCAATTCAATTTGCTGAATGAACCAAAAGAACAGAGGCCAGCATAATGGAGAATGACGAACAATAGATCGAATCTACATAAAGAGATCTAACAAAGCCCTCCCTCCTTCCCACTGTTTGCAAACAAAGATCTTGGGACAGCTGAAATGCCAAAATACTACAAATTTCATAGACCTTAATTTCAAGACTCTGCATATTAACTCAACATATATTGTTAACATAATAATCAACTTTATGGAAGTCAAGTCATAAACACACATAATTTGAATGACTTTAAAAAGCAGTGTAAAACTCCAATTTTACCTCACTTTTTACACAGTATAGTTCCAGCTTTTCATATAAGTTCTTCAGATTTTTTCCATTCCAATTAAACACAAATAAAAGCTGCTAAAATTCAATAAGCAAATACCTGAGGCTGAGGAATTACCATTTTTAGTACAATTCCATTATATTTTAAGAGACATATCACTGGTATCTAGAATTTTTATTTTTCCTTTCCTACTAATCTTCACAAAGTAAGATCCAAAACCAATAAACCACCTAAAACTGTTTTATAACTATGGCAACGTTGCTACACTGAACTGTATGGGAGGCAACAAACATGAGAGTGCCAAACTTAACTGATGAACAGAAGTCTAAATTCAGCAATCCAAAGGCAGTTTATTAGAGGTAGGACATACAAAAGTGTGGTGTTTTAAAACTCGAACAAGTAGGTACCAAAAGATTTGCTGAACTTCTCTACTGCCTGAATTGCCTAGAAAATGCACGCACTTAATTTGTATAATATGAATATCACCACCAGGCTAACCCCATGAGGAACACATTATTGTTACTATTTTAAAGATGTAAAAACAGGTACTTAGAAACGTTCGATAACTTGCCCACGATCACACAGTTATCACAGGATGAAGCAGGATCTAAACTGATTATAAAAAGTAAAAAAGTAGTAGAAAGCATAGAACCTGTACTCAACAAATGTGAGGAATGCTAAAATGCTATTACCCCCTTTGCGAATCTTTTCATTGTTCAGAGAATTTTCGTTTTATTTTCATGACTTCAACTATGTAATTTCACAAAAGCAAAATAATAATGCAAGGATCATTTGCACTGTCCATCAGAAATAATTTGTAACCTGTTCGGATATCTCCAAAATTTAAATTCTCAAATAAATAAGAATTTGCAGTTTATGCTCTCTTTTAATCAAGGGAAAAAAAAAAATCACAAGGGCTGGGGATGTAGCTCAGTGGTGGTGCATTTGCTTAGAATACATGAGGCCCTCAGTTCAATCCCCAACACTACAAGAAAGAAATAAATCGCAAATGAATCTTTCACTAAAGGATTATCCTCCACATTTTCCCAACTTCTCATATTGATTTAAAACTAATCTAAATTGTTTATTTCATATTAAAATACTGAAGAACTGCCAATTCTTTGAAATACTGGAGTTGAAATAAGTCATGGTCAATAAGTACATAATAGGAAACGTATGCCAATTCTTGCTTGAAGGAAGTTGAAGCATTATTGGGAAGCCCTAACATAAACAAGATAGGTTACAAAATAGCCAATTCTTATTCATGAATTAACATTTTGGCCAAAAAAAAAGTATAATTTTGCCATGACAAAGATATATTTTTTTAGAAAAATAGGATTCGCAAATTTTATCTTATTGATGATCCTCATAATAGAGCCGTGAGATAGGATGAACAAAAAATTATTCTTATTTTCATATCCAAAAAACTTAAGCTACGAGGTTTGGGAATTTGGCCCAAATCACAATTCTACCAATTCGGTCTTCAAATCATTTGCTTGTTTGGTTTTGTTTCACTCTTCACGTCATCTCCATCACACAGACCCAAACCTCCTACTCGCAGCCAGTCAGTCAGGATGCCAGGGTCCCTGAAAGGCAACTGGAGCTGTTCTGGAAAGATGGCAAAAAGGCGAGGAGAGACAAAGCCAGCCTGATTCCCTCACTAACCCTGTTTCTATGAGGGCGTTATCCACTTGAGCAGGAACCCGATGTAGACGGCTCAGGTGAGTTTGAAAGGGTGCGTCCCAGCTTCCAAGTCCTCCTGACACCCACCACAACCCCCAATTTAGGTCTCCGCCCGCCGCCGCCCAGGGACAGAACATCTAGGCTCCTCTCTGAGCCGAGGTAAAGGAGGCCTTTGTTTCAGCCACCAGGACTTACCTGTCGGGTCATGAGAGATTTGATTTTTTGCATGGCGAAATCGTGGGGAGATTATCATGCCGCAAAGAGCTAACAAATCACACCAAACCACCAGACAGCTGGCGCCGACACAGGGAAGCCATATTGGACGGTCACGTGGAGCGCGGACCCGGGTCAGTCTTCCTTTCCCGGGGCATGCTGGGAACTGTAGTCTTCCGCCCGCCGCGCAGAAGAGGTGAAAGGAACACCTCTCAGGTACTACATTTTCCAGCAAGCCAAGCGGCAGGTGCTTCCGTTAAGCCAGCAAATCTTAAACGTCCTGAATCTTTTCAGTAGTACTTGCACTTGATCGCTTTGGCAAAGCAGAAACCGAGGTTCTAGGTGACCAGACTGAGCTAAGGAATAAACACTGAGACTATGTATAAACCAGACCCGCTGGGCGTGTGATGGAGTACACTTCAGCTGATCTAGAGGGAAAACGTGAGACTGACGGGAAAGGGAAGGAACTAGGGGAAGGACACTCTCCGAGAGGTGACCTGAAAACTTGGGACTTCCCAGGTGGCACTGGGTTTGACCTGAGGAAAGGTGTGCTCCGGGTTCCCCAAAGCGTCTGGTCGCTAGTGGGGACACTAATAATATTGAGGTTATTTTTAATTTTGAAATTCAATTTGATCTCTCAAAAACTTTAATTTTAAAAAATGAGGATTTTGTAATTACAAATAAATTATGTAAGTGGGCGCAATTTTGTAAATTATAAATTATAAAGCACCATATCATTTTGAGGTGTTAGTAGTCATAATTCTGCCCTATTCTCTGCTCCAGCAAAACCATCTCTTGCATACTTCTATCAATATCACTGTGCTTAGCAATTTCTTTTGAAATTATGTTTACCTATATGCATTTCTGGCTCCATTATTTCTAAACCCTTAACAATTCCCATCACTTTAGGGCAATTCCAGTTTAGTTCATTCTTTAATCTTAATTGTTAGGCTATTCTTAGTTTATTAAAATCTTCAATATTTAGAAGTTTCTGTATCAAAAGAAACAAACTGCCAATCATATTAGCATATACTATAAAACCGAATTCAATAAACATTTGTTGATCGTTGGCACAAAGCAACACTGTATTAAGCACTTTAGATGAAAAAGGAATGGTTGTGGTACTCAAGGAGTTCACAATTTAATTGAAAATCATCTTAGTGGTGATCAATTCCACTACTCTTGAATCTGAGTATTCAGGTTCCCTTGAGGAGGATGCTGTTGTTATTATTTTCTTAGGGGTTGTTGGTTTGTTTAGAGCTTCAGTGATTCTTAGAGGTGGCCCAACTGTACCATTTCAAATCCATTTTTTAAAAGAGATTAGAGAATGTATCTATATAAGATATAGAGACCACACATTTCATTAGAACTTAATCCAGGTTTAGAACCCAAATTCACTCCCAGAATTTTCTCTCATACACAAAAAATACACAAAATTAAGAGTGATCAAAAAAATTTATTTCTATTGGCCAAATTTGGGATAATTAGTATTTTGCATATCTATTTGACACTGAAAAGCAAGAAAAGCATTATAACTTTGTTTTACTCTAAAGCTCCACATTTTAGTTTATTTCTCATAAAGTGAAGAAGGTAGATAACTCAACCTTCTAAAAGTGCAAAGGCTGTAAGTATAATATTGACAACATGTAAAGTTAATCCCTGCTGTTGTGTAAAAAAAACTGTATCAATATACTCTAAAACTTTATAAAATCATCTATAAATTATTATTATTTTAGGTTGATAAAATTTTAAATGCTCTAAAGAACACTTTTTATAAGATGGGATGTTATTTCATTCCCATTTTTCAAATATATGTATATACACACACACACACACATATATATATATCCATATAAGATATAGAGGCCACACACACATGCATATATATGATTTCTTTATGGCTTTCAGTTTTTCCTGAGGACTGTTGGTGGTAGACCATGGCAAACTAGTGAAAAGTTATAATGGCCCACAAACAAGTCTTGAGGAAAGCTTGCTGGACTAGTTCCTTGGTAAAAGAGTGCTAGCCCAGTTTTTGCAAGATTGGAAAATCAGAGCATTAATAAAGTAAGGGCATATTTCTGATGGCCCAAACAGGAGGGACCTCTCAATGGTCAAAAAAGAGCTGTGAACCTCACGTGGTTGGGAAAATAAATTTCTTATCCTATGATAAATACCAGAACAGTGGAGAAGATTGGCCCATCCGGAATATGTGACCATACTTCCTGATCAGGCAATAACAGAAAACAGAACCCTTCCTGAAGGTAAAGCTGTGGCCTGAGAAGAGCCAGGAAGGAAGGCATTGCTGCATAGTCAGTCAGCAGCCACAGAGGGTAGATCTAGGCTTCTGGGACCCAGTGTTGTAGACTTTACGGTATGAGAGTGAACACAGCACAGATATAGGCATATGTTCTGGCCCACTCTGTCAACCAGCTCTTCCTGTAAACTAACCCTTCCTAGGATCTAATTACAACAGTAAGAAAATGCTTTCTTTCCCAAGTTCTTCTTAAGACCTACTGTTCTATGTTGACTTTGGCATTTCACCACCTCTCATCAATTTTTTTTTTTTTTTACCATTGCAAAATACTCAGAGAACATGAATTAAAAATATGGATGTTTGAAATTCATGTAGCAGTCATTTGGCATATGAAGAAATGTCAACCTTATAATTTAAATAAACTAGACTATAAACTACGTGATGTGACTTGAGAGAGAATTAAAAAAAAAAAAAAAACCTGTCCTAACACACACACACACACACACACACACACACACACACCTGCACAGGACCATGTTCATATGCAATTGTAAACACATACTCTATCCCAGTGGCTCCTTGCATTGCCTACAGTTTAATCACCATGAATATAGCTTGTTTTAAGTTAATTCGCTTTCTCATTTTAAATGTAAATATAACTAAGATTAGTGAACAGGCTATAGGCCCTTTTTTCCTGAGCAAAATGGTAGAGCCGAGTTTCCCAGGGGGTTACAAGTGTGACATGAAATGCTGATGGTGAGAAATTTCTTATAAAAATACTTGAAACCGTTTTTTTAAATCATGTAAAAATTGGCAATAGTTGAAACTAAATTTCGACATTGCTTTGTGTGACTTCCTGTATAAACATCTGAGTTTATACCTACAAACCTACCACTAGAGGGTGCTTTGTCATGCTTATGCCACTTAGTGCTTCCCTCACCTGTGCCACACAAGTATTGTCAGTTTTTTTATGTGTGCTGTGACATGAAAAGATCACAATTATGGTTCATCTGGTATTTAATTAATTTATATAACATCTACTATCTAGTGTCATAAAAAGTATATTTTTATATATAACAAAAGAAATAGAAAAATACCAGGAAAAAAAAAGAGTCTTTTAAATTGGTTCATTTCACTTTAGGAAAACCACACTGTATTGTCTTTATTCTTCTCATTTGCCAGCACCCAACAAACTTCATAGTGAGCCATCATTTGACTGGATAACAGTAGAAAGAGCTTATTTATGATGGCAATTAGCATTTTATTGACAACACTGATCTAAATGGTGTTAAGGGAGCTTATGTGATATCTCCCATATTACTTTCCAAGCTGTATTTTGTGCAATCTAATATTAAAATTTAAGTGCATTTATTAAGCATCAACTGGGAATCAGAAGGCATGGGGCAAAGAGCATTTGGAGTTTGTTCCTGGGGAAACATCCTAACAAAAATACCAGTTAAGCACTGTGCCTAGATGCTAAGGATCCATAAATGGATAAGAATGTTCTCTGTATTCAAGGGGCCCAAAGGGAAAATAAACATCTAACCAAATCAATTGAGGTTAATGAGATAGGTGCTATAATATACTGTGTACATGATGTAAAGATAATGCAGAGGAAGTTGTGGTATAGTTATTACTGGGCATTGTGGGAGCTCTTTTCATTTTTCTGAAGCATGGAGAGATTGTAAAGTGACAGACCTTTGAAGGGAGCTCTTTCTTTGCCTATAGAAGCCCTTCTAGACAACTTGGGAACCTTCCTGCAAAGAGTATTTCCAAATTGAATTCCAAAATAATTGTCATTACTCTTTGACTTTTAATTACACTTGAGCGATATTCTTCCTTTCTCTCTTGTTCAACTTCTTCAGTGGATATTTAGTGTTAAAACTGATTTATACAAGGAATGTTACCTGGTTTGATACTGATTAGATTTGATTATAAATTTTCCATTTTGTAGTTCAAGTGTTGGACCAGAGCCTTCATGCAAACAACAGTTAACCTATAACTAAGTAAATTAAGCAGAAGTGCTCAGACTACCTGCTTCCATGACAATGAAGAGGCTAGGCTAGTCCTGTAGGCAGGACTCTACAGTAGAGGCAAGATCTTTTCTGGATCCCTGGTTCACTTCCTTTTAGTTCCAGCTGTGAAAATGTATCTTTAGATAATATCTGTTGGCATAGAATTTTCATTGTAATTATGCACAATCCATGCTTTAGCCCCACTTGGAAACACACCTGTGATTCGCTTTTAAAAATTAGATGAACCCAAAGATTCAATAAAACCATAGCAGTCATTTGTAATAGGAAAGATTTCATAGCAAATATGTTTTTAAAGATACTCTTATGCTCTGTTTTAATTCTTTGGTATAATGTTTACATATTAATTCTTGGCTTCATAAAGATTTATAAACTGCTTAGAAGGTACATGAACTAATTTTCATAGTAAAAACTTCTTAAATTTCAAAATAATGGCATAATTTTGCATATTAGGAAACCAGCTTTTGTTTTTGTTTTTTTATGAAGGAATACTGTGTTTTAATAAAGTCACCCAAGACAGTGTTTTCCTTCTTGTGATTTTTAATAACTAAGAATAATTTATAAATTATACTGACAGTTACTGATAATCACTAAGAAACTATTCTGAAAGTCATAAGCCAGTATTCTTGCAAAGCACATAACAGGTGTTCCCACTCCCTGTGTCCTTTGTATACACATTCATTCTTTATTCAAATCACAGAAGCAAGAGGCAGGATAGGGTCTGTTACCTCACTGCTAATTTCCCTAGCAAATAAACCAGCAGCTGCTGGTCCATGAACCAACTTACCACTGAAAACAGGGCACTGTATACATGGGACAGGATGCTTTCATGGAGCCTCTCAGCAGCACAAGTGGGATCTTTCAGTGGAAAATATACCTTCTTCTCTTAGGTAAGGCCTTGCATGAATTGTGTTTCAGGTGTTTGCGGCTTTTTTTTTTTTTTTTTTTTTTTTTTTTTTTGAGGAGGTCCAGTTTTATTTTTATTGTGGGCATAAGGTAAATATTTGCTTTAGGCTGTAGATTCTCTGAGATAATTGAAGAGCAGGTCAGAACCTTTTAACAATAACTCACTGTTCCAACAAAGAGGCAGGGACATTTAGGAGAAATGGGTTTCAATAAATAGATTGTCATTGTTTTCTTGGAACAACAATTGTTGTCAATAGTACTCATTAAGAAAGTTAAGACATTATTAAAATCTAATGGATTTCTTCTTTTTTCAGAGTTTACATACAGGTTCAATAGTCCTTAATGTATTTGTCTTAGTAAATGTTATAATAGATCATGAAATTGGAACCACGTGATTAAATTACAAAAAAATTTATAGAAGTTTTTAAATTAAAGATATTACCTTAGTTAAAGATACTCTTACAAACTGTTGATTCTGCCTTATTTTAAATTACCTATCTTCTTTTATGAAATATGGAAAAATATGGAATATGGAAATATGGACAAAACTGACAAAAGGGAGAAATGTGTTAAAAAGGATTATTTCTCCAAAATGTCTTTAGCTTTTCTCTTTCCCAATGTCTAGTCCTATTGAAATCTTTTCTGTATTTTAATCTTTTTCTTATTCTCCTCTTTATCCTAAGTGTTTAAAGGAGTCTCTCCCCCACATTCCCACAATTTTTATCCATAGACATTATTTCTCCAGGGATTCTCTTTTCCTTTCTTCCTATTTATGAATTTTAAAAGACAAATTAGTTTCTTGTTTTGTTTACTTTCAGCAGACAGAAATTCAAAACAGGCTTTATTTCTTAATTTTCAAGGACAACTTAGCAACACAAACAATTTGCATTTTGTACTTTTTTAGTTATTTAGTGCCTTATTTTCATGGGTATATTTTGTTACAGTTTTTGTTGTAAATGTGGTGGTTATTCAAATTTATATCTAATTCTGCATATATCTCATATACATGAACTGTACAGTCTGTAAAATTTTTTAAATGTTTGAGTTTCCCATAGTTGTGATTGTTCCAGTTATTACGTTTATAATTAAATTCAAGCCTATAACAGATTTTTTTATTTTTTGAAAAATTGAACAATACCCATAACTAAGCATTTTTCTTAAATTTGAAAATATCCTCAGTGTTCACTTATTTTTAATTTTAAAACAATAAAACTGCTCTCATTTCATAAGTGATGTTTTTATAATTGGCCTCAAGAAGAACTTAGAGACAATTCAGTTGAAAAACTTGACTAAAATAAAATTAACATATACAACAGAGAAATTACATCTTCATAAATGGGTAAAGTTATTATTATATCTCAAGACTTTCTTTCTTATGTAAATTTACTCTCTTTGTAGGTAACAGGTTTTAATGACAACTGTGGAAATCATTTTGTATTTTGGAGTAATGAATTTTTGTTTGTATCTTCTTTTTTAAAAAGTCTTAAAATTTTAAGCCCCATAGAACTTTTACTATCTATTCAAAATACGGCTTCATAATTTCTATTTTCTCTGAAGATGCAAGCATTTATTTTCAGTCAACAAAAGTTGTGTTATGCTTGCTAATACCATGCATGGTAATGGGAAAATAAATGTCAACTATTTTGAGCTAAGGTAGAGGTCACTTTGTGGAGTCTAATGTTTATATTCAATACAGTGAAACTGGTCCAGGGAGTCCTTTGTTGCTGGATGGAGATAAATTTTAAAGTATAATTTCCAGTGTTCCTTAACACTGTATACTTTTTAAAGATACTCTTTTTATACATTTTAAGATAGTCTCTAGAAGGGAAATTTTTCTCTAATTTTGTGTAACAGATTGTTAATGGTGTTATCTATGTTTCTCCAGTTGTATAAAAAGTCTAAAAGTTTTCCTTTTTAACCCACTGATTATGGTTGTACATCCTTTTGCATTTTCTATGTTCTTGAAATACTTCACAATATAATTTTTTGTTTAGATTGTAACTATTAACACATACTAATTTTACAAATTAATGGGACTCTCTGAAATAGCCATACATTGCATATATCATGTGTGGATCATGTCTATCTTCCCTACTTCTACTCTTTCCCCAATCTTTCTTGTTTATTCTAAGAAATTATCAATGAATCTAATAAATATTTCCACTTAATTCCAAATATTTGAACTATAATGGAAATTAACATTAATTTTATATCATTTACTTTCTTAAAGCTTTTTTTGTTTACACAGAGGATGACTTTATAAAATCAGTAGCTTTAGTCCTTGAGAGTGCTTGAAAATCCCTCAAAATGAAGTTATGTTTTCTAAAATTAGTAGATTATTGTGTTTAACAGTAGTGAGAAACACATCAATGATAAAAGTGTGTATTCCTAAAAGGTAAAGGAAGTACCCAATTATCTGTTTTTTCCTGAATCTCTGAGTACAAGAATTATATCAATAGGTTTATGTCTTTTCTACAAAATGAAAATATTTTAGGGAATTGAGAAAAGATTTTATTTAAAGAGACACTCATTCCTTGCTGGTATGCTTATAACTTGTTACCTATAATTCATCCCATATAATAGTGTAGGCAAACTCTAAGCAAACAGCTATTGTAACAGCTATGCTACATTGTCATACACACATTTGAAAAAGAAAACGTACATATTTGAATAATATTTTTTCATTTGATATAGAAGCATTGAATATATCTGGAGACGTGGATGGCAATATATGATTTAAGGCATTAATATATGATGCAGCCTCTAAAATAGCCCAAAGTACTAGTTTTGCCCCTTAAACAATGATTGTAATGCCATACAAATGGTTATTTTCTACTAAAGTACATTCTGGGCTACTTTATTTGTACTATATTTAACATTTTATCAGATAAAATTTTTCATCCCCTAACTTTAGTCAAAAACTCTTTAAGCAGTGTTTTCATACTTAGGTTTCAACCTTTTGAATAATGATCCAAAAATTAGCAATATTTCTATTCTAGTGATATTATCACTTCATAGTAACATAGTACCTCCCAACTATTTACAGAATATTAAGTAAATCTGAATTGATCTTTTTCAACTACAATTTCAAAGAAAGTAGATTAAAAAGGTTTCTTCCCTTTGTGTGTATGTGTGTGTGTGTGTGTGTGTGTGAGAGAGAGAGAGAGAGAGAGAGAGAGAGAGAGAGAGAGAGAGAGAAACCTCTGCCATGACTTCCCCAAATGACAAGAACAGATTGACCAAAATTGCATTCAGGCTGTCTATATCAACATCTCAATCTTACAGTGGTTTCTAGATTGAGCTGCAAAATGTCTTAAATAGACCAATAAGTCAATGACAAAACTGCTCACAGCCAGAGGCAACAACCTCATTTTATGTCAGCAGCCACACAACTTTTCCCAGTGTATTCTCAAGGCAATGATGAGGATTCCCCATCATTTCCCCTTGATTTCTTGGTAACAGATGGAGAATTGCCCCTTTATTTAAGAATATTCAGTGATTGACAACTTAATAAATGGACTAAAAAATTGAGTCTTAATACATAAAACTTTTTTGAACCCTTTACCTTCAAATGTCGGTTGCTGCTATACAGAGAAAAACACCTCAAGATGTCAAAAACACAAACACTTGGAGATTCAAGAGAGGCTTTGGACATCATCTAATATCACCCCCTTTCACTAGTGAGAAAACGGGTTGAAACTTAAATTGACTTAAGATCACATAACCCACTAATCACCATTTTATCCATGTGTGTGTCCTTTACTAAGACTTTATATTTCAGTGGATTTTTAGCTGTGTCAAAGTCTCAAATACAGTAATCTTTCTGAGAGTTTAGAGTAGGCTTCCTGAATATTATTTCAGAGTAATTTACAAGTGATGAATTTAAGACTAACTGGTGGACATAAGACAAAAGAATCCAAAATCAGGACTGAACCATGAGACCCTTGTAAATATTTTCATATTTACTTAAATGAAAAAGAAGACAGAACACACTTAATGGATGCAGTGAAAGTTATACCTTCATATCTTAAGTTAGCAATAATGTGTACTTAAAAAAGTAGTTTTTATGGCTTACCAGGAACTTGTCAGGAGTTCCCTATCTCTAATTCTAATAAAAAGTATTTAAAAGCATCTTGTTTTACACAGAGAAAATGTACACTAGGAAGAATCTTTTATGGGTCTGGTCTTCCATCCAAATATTCAATGTTTTTCTAAATCTGTGACTTTAAAAGATTCACCCTCTCTCTCAAATTCTGCATTACATATCTTAGACATCATTAGTTTTAAGACAGATTTACTCTCCCTCTTTCTTTTTCTCTCTTCCATTTCCCTCCAGAAATCATGACTCCTTTCCTACAATACACTTTATCTACTCTTTAGATTTCTCAGCACCCAGTCTCCTATTATGCTACTCAAATTAGGAAAAAAAATCCAAATTTAATATTCTCACACCTGCCAGAATAGGATGCAGAATCAAATCCTAGTACTTCTATAATGCCTTTCATATGGAACAAATCACTAAAGTGAATGTGCAAATACAGTCTATTATTTTAAAAATTATAAATTAATCACAAATACACAGAGAAGCCAGGGATACTGCAAATCTTTATGTTCCATTCAGTCACTTTCAATTCAGTGTTTTGGAGTGTGTTCTCCCTCTAACCTCCTCTTCTCTTCCCCTTCATGTTTTTTTTGTTTTGTTTATTTTGTTTTTGTTTTTGTTTTTGTTTTTGTTTTTTGGTACTGGGGATTGAACTCAGGGGCACTCAACCACTGAGCCACATCTCCAGCCCTATTTTGTATTTTATTTAGAGAAAGGATCGCACCGAGTTGCTTAGTGCCTCACCATTGCTGTGGGTGGCTTGAACTTGCGATCCTCCTGTCTCAGCCTCCCAAGGGGATTACAGGCAAGCCCCACGGTGCCCAGCTCCCTTCATACTTACTTCTGAATTCTTTGTTCTAACTCCCTGCCAGTTCCAAAGTCTCATTGTCTACCAGTAGCTCACCAGATGTCACAACCCTGGGAATCTGCTCCTGCCTCCACCCTGGGAAGGAAGAGAAGAAATGGACTGTTGGTAGAACTTGATCCCTCACAAGAACAGGCCTAAATGTTTAGTTTCTCCAAAGAAATTATTGCAAAAGATAAACAGACCTTTTTACCTTTCCCATCCTTATGTCAATAGCCTACCATAACATGACTTAGATGAAGTTACCCAGCCCCTAGTAACAATGAAACTTCCTAGTAACAATGAAGAGGGGTAGCAGCCAAGAGAATAAATATTTTATATATAAGAAAATTGAAAATGTAAAAATCCTTCTATTTGTGCTTAATTACCATCTCTCCTCATCAACTCAAGGATTTTATTCAACCTTCACTCATCTCCATTCTGCTTCATGGCCATTTCCCTTTCAAGTGCATCTTTCCCAATAACTAAAAACTTGATTTCACATTTTACATCTCTGCCCAACTCCCATCCTATTTTTCTACTACCCTTCACAGAATAGCTCTGCAAAAGTATCTATACTCACCTTCTCCAATTTCTGTTCGATTCTCTTTTTTCTCTCACTGTTCAAAATATTCCACGTTTAAACTCCTTACTTTATCTCCCTATTTCTAACATTCCTGTGATGGAGGAATTATACTTGCCCCTTTCAAAATGAAGAGCTTGAAACAAAAAGCTTTGAACTAGAGTTTCAGAAATGTGGTAGCCTAGGCTAAGGGGGACTGTCCTCTGCAAATACATAGAAATGACAAATAAAATAAAACAATATATCATGGTTGAGTATAAGATAAGGATATCTGCAGGTGCCAGAAAATAGGAGGAAAACTGCAGACTTAAGATATATCACCAAGTGCATGGACTCAAACAACCCAGGCACTGCCCAGGACTCTGCTTTGGGCACAGCTTCATGCCCCAGGGTCATCCAGATCTCTCATTCTCTCCTAAACTTTTACTAGGCTTTCATGTTCAATTATATCCATTCAACATGGCCTCTTGTGTGTCTAATGGACATCTCAAAATGAACATGTTCAAAACGCCTTCTGATCTTCCTGCAAAAACCTATTCTCCCAAATGATTATCAGTTGCAACTCCTTTTTTCCATTTGGCCTAAGTCAAGTACAAGGAAGTCATGCTTGATTCCTCTTTGTTTCTTACATACCACCCCAAGTGTGTCAGCAAATCTTTTAGTACCACTAGATTTCTTTCACATCATTTACTAGCATGTTGGTCCACACCATCATCTCTTGCCTGTTTTATTGAAGTCACCTCCAAAGTGATCAGTCTGTCCCTGCTCTTCTGCTCTTCTCCCTAGTCCAGTCTATTCCCATAGCAACTGAATCTAATAAAATATAAGAAAAATAATTGCCCTTCTCCATTGGCAAGACTCCAGTTGCATTCCCCTATCACTCAGAGTCATATTGCCCAGGTCTTTCCCATGATCATAAGGTCCTACCCAATCTGTTATGGCCTCCTCACTGAACTAATATCTTATTCCTCCTCCACTCCATTCCATCTGTGCCTGCCCCTTGCTGTTTCTCAAACATATCAACTAGATTCTTCTCCTGGGCAAGAATGGTCATGATTTATGGTGATTTAATACCACTTTCTTTGGGTTGTTTCATTTTTCAAGGCTTTGGCAAATGGGGAAAACTAAAAATGGAGTATTAAGCCATTTCAGAAGGTTTTGGGGGAAATTCTTAGAAAGAAGTATCCCCCCGTATTTCTGAAATTATTTAGTTTGATCAGGGTATGATATAACAGACATTAATATAGTTGTAATTTAATGGTTTCATTGGACTTTAGAACTAATAATCTTTCCCACTTCTCCTTTCCAATTATTCTTTAACGGCTGAAGGTAATTACTTCTGCTTTTCTTTTTCTTCTTGCCTTTAAAGAAGTGATGAATCAGTATAAACTTTGGGTGGAGTTTTTTAAATGCATGAGGTTTTGAGACAAATATTTACCTCTACCTGAAACCAGTACTAGAAAGGTCAGTACTTAGAAGCCTCTCTTCTTTGAAAAGGATTATCATTTGATCAAGTTCTCTCTGCTGTTGCTCCTTTGTATTATGAAATGTGGCTCAGGGTCTTCACAGCTTTCCTTTCCTTTGTAGCAGTGGATTGTTCGGGGCTGAAGGTGATGGTGCCATCACAGACCGTCCATGGGATCAGGGGTCAGGCCCTCTACCTTCCGGTGCACTATGGCTTCCATACTCCAGCATCAGACATCCAGATCATATGGCTGTTTGAGAGGCCCCACACAATGCCCAAGTACTTGCTGGGCTCTGTGAATGAGTCTGTGGTTCCTGACTTGGAATACCAACACAAGTTCACCATGATGCCACCCAATGCATCTCTGCTTATCAACCCACTGCAGTTCACTGATGAAGGCAATTACATCGTGAAGGTCAATATTCAGGGAAATGGAACTCTATCCTCAAGTCAGAAGATACAAGTCACTGTCGATGGTGAGTCCACTATGACTGTATATAACAAGCTAGAATAGAGTTATCAGAGGCTCAGGACACTAAACTTCCTAGACTCTGAAACTTTAGGCAAATTAATTAACTCTCAAAGCCTCTATTCCTCATAACACTAATGACATTATCTACCTCGTGAGGCTTTCTGAGGATTAAATTAGACATGCATGTAAGGGATCTGCACAGTGCCCAGCAAAAGATAATCAAGTATTAAGTATAACTTATTATTAGTTCCCCTGGAAACTGCAAATATTAAGTTGCTAATATAACAAGATGAGAAAAATTTATATTCTCAGTAGTATTCTTATTTTTGTCACATGAAATTTTTAATTTGGGACACTGGAGGCAAATAAACTCAAGAACTATACTTAAGGACAATAGAAGTTTCTGGAAGTGTCCTCAGAGGAGGAGTGGTGTTAGCTAACTTTCAGACATGTTTTTCTTATTAAGATATCTAGGTGGCATACTTTAAATATACTATGTCCAAAGCCCAACTTCTAATTTTCCTCCCTAGAGCTGTTTATTTGACAATATTTCTCATTTTAGTAATTATCAATTTCATTCTATCAGTTGCTCAGGCCAAAGCCTTGCAGTCATCAACCCCCTCTTTTCATACAACCCACATCCAGTCTACAAGAAAACCCCATCAACTTTACCTTCGAAATATAATATAGCCGAGTGCAGCCACTTACCACTCCCATTACTGCCCCCTCTCAACACCACCAGCTGTAGCCTGGACTATCCTAGTAGCCTGTCACCCTGCTTCTGCCTCTTGCAACTTAAAATCCTCCAACAGCTTTCTCACTCACTCAAAATAAAACCAAAGTGCTAACAAGGACTTCAAGGCCCAACATACCCAGCCCCTAACTGACGCCATTTCCACTCAATTCCCCCTAGTCATGTGCTCTGTTCTGGCCTTGCTGCCCTCTCTGCTCTTCCTTGAACAGGCCAAACACACATTTCAGGGTCTTTGTATTTGCTGTTCACTCTACCTAGGTGGTTTTTCTCCAAGATACTTCCCCTATTTGCTTTAGGTCTCAACTCAAATATCACACTATATGTTAAGTCTTTCCTGACCACCTTATATAAAATATAATCTTACTCCTTCAAACACATACACACACACACACACACACACACACACACACACACACACACCAGTGTCACTATCTTCAACTCTGCTTTTCTTTTTCATAGCACTTATTACCACCGAACATATTATATATTTTTATTTGTTTATTGTTTCTCTTCCCTGACTAAAATTTAAGGACCTTGGGAGCTTGGCAATTTTGTCTTTAGTATCTAAAATCTTGCTGTTCATTAATAGACTCAGAAACCACCTGTGGAGTGGCTGTATAATGAGTGACAGTGTAAGAGAAGGGGAGGCTGCAGGGGAGCTAAGATGCAGGATGTGAAATCAGATGCCTAGAGGGCAACTTTAGAGAAAGAAAAGAGAGATCTAGTAGGAAGTTTTGTGAAGTTTTCCTGTCTCCCCAAAAACTTAATAATGAAGTTGGACCTGTTAAGGGAAAGGCAACCAGTAAAGCCTTCTTTGACTTCTGAGCAAAAATTCTCAGAAGGAAAATTTCCACATGTGAGTAACACTGTTCTAGGCAAGCATATGATCACAGTACTGATGACTATTTTAATGACTAGTTCTCCTCATACAAGACTGTTCACGTTATCTGTTTATACCGTACCATATATATTTCCACATACAGATGCACTTTAAATATAAGCTTTTTCACATAATAAATGTATATAGTTCAATTTTTAAAAATCATGATAATGTAAACAAAAAGTTATTTCAAATCCTTTCCTCTTCCCAGGGAGGATAAAGAATTGAATTAAATGGACAAACCAGTTGATAAAACCCACCTTGAGAAATGCTAGAGATTTCAGAACTACTCAGCTCCCCCTATAAATGGCTTACAACTTCATTCCGCCTTATCTTTCATTTACTTCTATCTTCCCCAGGTTGGAGAATTGGGTCTGTTTGCATTCCGATGCACATTTTCCATTGTTAGGAAAAATGTAAACATAATTTAAGGTAGATTTGCCTGAGGAAGATATATCAACCTCAACTAAATTTTTGCTAGAAAATCAAAGTCTCAGTATTGGCACGAATTATCAGTCACTCATGTGCCTTCTTATTCTCTCTGTGTTCTGTAGTTGTACACAGGAGATTATTAAATGCATTTCTCTCCAAAACACAGGCGAAAAATATTGCCAGACTTAAATCCCTCTTCTTTTTACCACTGAATGCCAGGTAACTCTGGGTAAGTCACTGTTTTTTATCAAATACAGAGTCAAGAACCTCAGAGACTGGTGAAGGTAGCTGAAAATGGTTGTGGATGCATATATCATTTTCATCCTCAACCATCAAATTCAGAGTAGAAATTCAAAAGGAAATATGCATTCTTGGAAATTTGTTCATTTGATAAATATTAAGTACCCACTGTGTGCCAAACTTGGAATATAAAACTATTTTCCTGTAACTTGACTTCCCAACAGGAATTTCTATTGAATTTGTTTTCTGTATCGTTTAATTTAGTTAAATCCCTACAATATATTTAAGTCTGTTATCAGATTGAACCCATGTTGAAATGAAGGCATTGGTTTGTTAAAATAACTAACATAATGTTGCAACACAAATGCAAAACAATTAAAACATATAATGGGTTCTCTAACATAGAGGAGAAAACTGCCCATGTGAGTCTCTAACACTTTCCCTCAATTCTCCAACATTATACTATGTATGAGCCCTATACTTTGCTTGGGTGGAAATTTGGGTTCACCACAATCACTCCAACTGACTGCTCTTAGTACATTAGGATAAGTCAAGAAAGGGAAATAAGCATATAAAGTTTGCCTTGGAAACTACCTTTATGGTGTTAGGGAAAGCACAGTGAAGAAGAGATAAGGAAATTTGGGTTCTTGACTACCGACCACATAATCGATTAAAAAAATGGCTTCATTATACAATCTTTGAAGAGTGAGTTCTAGAATTTGGTTCTGTCTATGAATAAAATTATTATATCATTTTGCATTTTCAATGACTTTTTATTCTCTTCTTTTTAATTATTGACTGTCTATATGTATAAAGTATAGAATGTTGAAATTATTCCTCCAGGATTTAATATTTGAAAAACCACATAGTTTTATTGTATTTTCATGGATTGCAAAAATAATTTCTCTCTTGATTTTGCAGATCCTGTCACAAAACCAGTGGTCTGGACTTACCCTTCCTCTGGGGCTGTGGAGTATGTGGGGAACATGACCTTGGCATGCCAGGTGGAAGGGGGCACCCGACTGGTTTACCAGTGGTTAAAGAATGGGAAGCCTGTCTGCACCAGCTCCACCTATTCCTTTTCTCCTCAAAACAACACCCTTCATATTTCCCCAGTGACCAAGGAAGACATTGGGAATTACAGTTGCCTGGTGAAGAACCCAGTCAGTGAGATGGAAAGTAACATCATTATGCCCACAATATATTGTAAGTTGCTTGTTTGTTTTTTTATATTACTCATGAGATTGTTTTCTGGAAAGTTCTAACAGGCGTAGACCCAGAGAATATCAGCACCAGATATCATTTGTTTACCATTGTTGTAGTTCAGGATTATTTATAATCACATCTCCTAGGCACTATCACATCATAAAATTTGTATCTACTAGCATAATCCTATTTCTTGAAGACCAAGTCGAAATACTAGCCAGGGGAAATTCAAGATATAACTTGGAATTCAGTACATTGTGTGACCTCATTTCCCGGGCAAAGTAAGAATTTGATTTCAAGATCCCAGAACCATATAGAGGTGCTAATTTATTCATCCCCAAAAGGAAGAGTTGGTGAGGTTGGGAAAGGGATGTCCTCTGGAGGAACAGAAGTGCTCTAGGTTATGAATGTAGAGCACACCCAGGGCATTCTTGTTCTTTCTGCACTTTTCTCAGCTGTTTTTAGAAGGGTATAGGGAGGATCCTAGTCAGGAAAACTTAATTATTCTATAGGAAGTAATTCAGTTTCCCAGGGAATCAATAATTATTTCTGGATTTCAATTTTCTGTGGTTCTTTTTTCCATGTATGGTTGTTAAACCTCATGTTCACAGTTAAGTTTATCAAACCCTTCAGCTCATATCATATTACCACCACCAACCCAAGCAAGGTCTCTCTCTTATTGCATTATTTCCCCAGTCCTTTCCACTTCATAGCCTTACCTTTAATATGTTTAATAATGCATTCTAATTTCAGTTTAGTAGTTTTTCAGCCTCTACACTAGTGACATTTTGGGCTGGATCACTCTTTGCTGTGGAGACTGTCCCGTGCAATACAGTCTTTGGCATCTTCCTTGGCCTCTACCCACTGCATACCAGTAGCAACCCTCTCCAGCCATAAAAACTAAAGATGTCCCTAGACATTGCCATACGTTTCCTGGGGGACAAAATGAGAACCAATGGCCTATCACATCAGGAAGTCTTCTTAACAGTTGCTGTGTGGCTGCCACCACAACTTACCAAGGAAAGTAGGTGGAGTAGAACACTTGTTACTTCTGTGGTGTGAGAGTGGAGGTTCAACTGGTTGAATCATAAAGGGATTCAGATATACATATATGTGTGTGCATATATGTGTGTATATATATATTTATGTATAATTATTCATCAAATATGTCCTCATAATACTGGAAGAGGCACTAAAACTTTGCACTTAGGTCCTTAGGAATCAGGCTGATTGAAGTGAGAAGTGGATTCAGTCATTACCTGTGTGACCTTAAGTATATCCTTTTATCTTTCTGAACTTCATATATAAAATGGAGATAGTTAAAGCTACCTTACCATATTGCTGTGGTTAAATCAGGTATTGTCTGAAAAATAGTCAATGACCGACACAAAGCAAACACTTGGTAAGTGGAGGCTGTTTTATTATCAATCCATTTGATTTTTACTTTCTTCGATAGAACACTGAGAGCATTATCTCCATGAAATCTGTTATTAACTCTTTGGGAAAAAGCACCAACATACGTATAAAATGTAGCCTTTCCCGACCAGATAATGTTTAAACAAAACTGAGCACCAGGAACAGAGCACAAACGGGAACTTTTGGGAAGAGGAAGGTAAAAGAGAAGTAGGGTTATACACAGAGATTTTCCTTGAACTTTCACAACTAAGATAAGGAAAAATAATCATTGAACCTTGAACTGGATGCTATCCTATAATTTAGTAGAAGAGAGAGAATATGCACCATGGAGATGTGTACAAAGAGGCATATTGCTAAGAATTCTGGAGCCAGTAGATCTGGGTTCAGATCCTGGGTCTGCCACCTTACCTCTCTATGCCTCAATTTCTTCATCCATATAGTGGTGATATTGGTAACCTACTTCTTAGGGTTATTGTGAAGATTAAATCTGTTACTGTAAGAAGAGTTCTTAGAACCCTGCATGACTTGTAGTAAGTACTATAAAACAGTCATCATAACCACAATAATATCAGCCCATGGGAATTCAGAGGATGGAAATATTGCTTCTGATTGGTGAGAAGGCTTCTTGCAGAAAGTGACATTTGAGTAAACTTGGAATAGGTATGATTAGGGGCAAGTAGCAATGTCTGGGGAAACCATTACAGGCAATGGGAACAGAAGGAGCCCTGGCACAAAACCAAAGTAAAAGTACCTTAAAATGTATGGTAACAAGTCATTATTTATATTGTGCTTATGATTTTGTTTTTATAGCTGAACTCTTAACTCTATTTTAGTGGTGGTTTCACTTAGTCTTACATTCTTATAACATTGTGAAAATATTCCATCTGCCTTAAGGTATAGGCTGTTAAATAGATTCACAAAGAAAGTATAAGCTATGACTATTCTATATGACTAGCATTGAACTGGAGCAAAAAGTTCAGATTTGGTGCACTTTATGTATATGCATATTCTTGGCAATTATTCTGAAAGAATTAAAACTTTCATTCAACTTCAAATAACACAAACCTTGGCATTTGATTTATTTAAACAGTGAAAAGAAAATATGAATAGACAAATCAAATCAAAATCTAGGACTATGTGGACACATTTCTATGTTGTTCTTGTTGTTTAGTCTAAATGGTTGATATTCACATAAAAAAGGAAAAAATGCTAACCAGATATCATATACTGAATATTAATCCCAAAGAACTCTTTTAATGTTGTAGGAGAGAACAGGAAATGAGATTGTGTTGGATCATTCCTTGTTAACTGAGGAAACTCCTCTCATGTTTGATTTTGACCATGTGCTCTAGCTAACATATGTCATTTGGGGAGCCCAGTGAATAGCACAGTGGTTTCAAGCTTGAACTTCAGTAATACGATTTGATTATTTAGGTGAATTGTTCTGCCATTACTAGTGTGGGCAGGTGACTTCCGCCTACCCTGCATTAGTTCTCTCATCACCGTATCTACACTCCCCAGTGTAATGCCAATACCTATCTCAAGAGGGGGAGAGGATTAAATGAGAATTTACCCATTAAGAAATTATCGTGCAGCTCATAGGAAGAACTAAATAAACATTGGGTCTTTCTCTTTGCTTTCTTTTTTCTTTCTTTCTTTCTTTTTATTTTTTAAAAATTTTCTTTGAACCAAAACTATGCTGACATAAATGACAATGTAGCAGCAAGAAGTTATGGAGAACCTGGATGATATAGAAAATACCTGCAAAGAGAAAACTAAATGAATACCTTGAGAAGAATTTTTGTCTTCCTCAAACATACCATTCCTTATTTTGACATATGTTTTATAACAGTAACATCTCTTCTTCATATCAGTTCTCCTTTGTAGTTTGCTATCTGTGTCTCTCTTCATCTATCTACCTTCCTTTAAACTTCAGTCATAGATTTAAGCAAAAGAGTCCTGGGGGAAATGGCATAAACAATTGTAGGCATATGAAAATATCATTTTTGAAATGTACTGTTGTTTTGCTACATAGTTTATAAGCTATGTACCAATCTCATTATTATCACAGAATATGTTGATACACAGTGTGAAAAATATAAAAATGGAAGAAAAAAACATAACTATAATTGTAAAGGTTAAATTGTTTACTTTAGACTCCTAAATTTTCTTCCCTTTTCTGGGCTATTTAAAAGAATTAAAATATCCCGATCTGAATAAGTCCATATTTCATAGAATATATCTATATCATATGCATATAGAAAAAGAAACTTCTCCTTTATGTTCTTTTATAAATAGTCTGTAAAAATCTATTATGAAGCCGGGCACAGTGGCACAAGCCTGTAATCCCAGCAGTTCGGGAGACTGAGGCAGGAGCATCTCTCGTTCAAAGCCAGCCTCAGCAAAAGAAGGCACTAAGCAACTCAGTGAGACCCTGAATAAAATATAAAATAGGGCTGGAGGTATGGCTCAGTGGTTGAGTGCCCCTGAGTTCTATCCAAGGTTACCCCACCATTGGCAAAAAAAATCTTTTATGAATTAAGACTGACAGTAGAAAAGAGAACATTAAGAAAATTTACAAACGTGGGTTCTGGTTACTCACATCTTTGTAAAGATGAGTTACCTATATGTTTAAGAAAGATTTTGACTCTTATTAATTGGTAATCATGAATGATATATTAACTTTTTCTTTGTTATTTTCAAACACAGAAACTTTCATTTGGCCAACATCTCATCTTATTGATATTCATTCATTAATTTATTAATTCACTCATTCATAATTAGATTTGATTAAAAAATCAAATATCAGTGTCTTTGTTAAACAAATTACCTATCACTTAACATACAGAAACACAACCCACTCTCATTAATTTGATAGTTTTTCTTGCTATTATTTCATCCCTATTTTATTGTTTGTTTCATTTTGTTTTTCTTGGTTTCAGGTAACAAGAATTAAATAAAGTGTAAAATATGAAGATTTGTCATTTTTCTTATCTGTTGATATGGCATCAATATATTTACAATCTTTATCATTCCACACAAACTGGAAATACGTGCTTATTCTTTCTTCATATGTTCTTCTTCCTCTTCCTTCTGACATCATCTTCTCCAGAGTGGTTCACCTGTTCCCATCTGGTAGCACCTCCTTAGTGTCACTGTGAAATTCACTGTGCTCCTGCAAAATCCTACACAGATTTCTTCCCTTGTTTTCACTGCATTACGTTCTCCTTGACTCTCCTCCACTCATGAGCACCCCAAATCCAAGTAAGAATTCCACATTATTCACCTTTGTATCTGTAGGGCAAACACTTGACACAGATTAAGAACTTAATAAAGTTTCTTGAACTTGACCAAATGAAATACATTATTTTTGTTCATACCCTTTTCAGATTCCAGTGTTACTTGATGATACTGTGGAAAGGTTAAATTCCCATTATAAGATGACAGTTTCTTCATTATAGTGCTTCAGCCCTTTGTTTTTCTGACCTTTAGCACAGTTCCTCAATAATCTACTAAATGTCACATTCTAATATTCCTTCATAGAAGTTCACATTATAATTTAGCATGAATCATCTATTCTGTTTTCTCAAAGCACTTGTTTCCATGACAGTTTTCTTCATGAAAGCAGGAATCATTTTTTTTATTTTGTCAGAAAAAAGTACAACAAAATCAAGCAAGATTGATCATATATTTATGGGTTGTGATGTCATAATTTGGTATTGGCCTTGGTGGCCAATACAATGTCAAGTTGATAATTCAGACAAATATCTATGTGCAGTTCAAAAGATGTATATGCCTTCTAGCTCCAGCTGTAAATAATAACGTAGTAACCACTACATTTTGTGTGCAACATATGGTATTGCTGCAGGGGAGTACTCTAAGTGATAAAAATTAAAGAAAAAAAAAAAGGTCATTCATGGTAAATACTTACCATCTGCTCCCAAGCAGGGTGGCAAGCAGCATCATGACAGAATTTTCAGTACTGTTCCCACCCAGCCATAAATTGTTAAAGAGAACAGATGATATGTGATTTTACAAGTCATTTAGTAAACAGCCATTCCTGAGGCGATGGGTTCATTTCCATTGGGAGGCTTCTGTCAAAGGCAAAAAAGTGAACCATAATCCAAAGTCAAAATGGAATTATCCTGCTTTCATCTTTAGTATCAGAGGTCACTCTGGTTGAATCACTCCAAACATCTCCAACTAGATCATCCATTCACTTGAATAATGTGCTAGGCTTTACCTCAAAGAAGAGGGATGCTCAGCCTGAAGTTCTAATGATAAAGAAAAAAAAGAAAAGAAAATATAGTCAAAAGAAAATAGATTTTAACCAGTGCATTCAGGGTAAGATATAGTTGTGTGTGTGTGTGTGTGTGTGTGAAGAGAGACTTGATCATACACTGAAATGTGAATATTGGTTCTCTGAGCAGTAAAATTACAAATGACTTTTCACATTGAGCTTCTCTGAATTTTTGGATTTTTTTTTAAGGAATTTAAGAAGCAATTTAAATGCTTCAAGGTGTTGGCTTCCAAGTAGAGGAAAAGAGTTTGAGGAATTTGAGGCTCACTCTGAAGAGTTAGATATAGCATATAAGTAAGACAAAAAGAAAAGATGAAACCCAAACCGTGAGGAAGTAGCAAAATTGAAATAAAAATAAGAATAGAAAAGATGAACTAAGATAGAGTTCTTTCTTTGAAAGTATTTTTATTTTAAGCTAGAATGATTTTTTTTAATTAGCTCATTGGCCTTATTTACTAGCCCTGGTTCACAATGACTGTGGGTCTTCCTCTGTGAAGAGAATACACCCTCTAATATTAAAGAACTACTGCTTGTGAAAATACTTCTTTCTGGTGCAAGGTCCTAAGGTGGTTTCAAAATGAGGAGGTTCCCAAAAAAGTTTTGAGTCATGCCAGCACACTTGGAAAGGAGTAATATTCATTTTTACGTGTGTTCAGTTATGAAGCAATTTGTTTTTACAGCCACATTCTGTAAACCCCAAAACCAGTGGGAAGACAGAGACCTAAGTTAAATGACTGTACTTTTATGATTACATTCCTCTTGTTTACATAGACTCAGGTCTTGCTCTTCCCAGTCACAGTGGAGTCCTTCCATTGGTTTCCTTCTGTGTGAAGGCTGATTGAACACGGGTTGGAGGCCTTTGCTTTCCTGATATTCTATCAATGCTGACAACCAGAAGGGGCACTGCTGCTGCACAGAGTCAGAGATGTAGCCTCAGGACCCATGTCTTCAACATCTTGGTTCATCACAGTGCCTAGAACAGTGTCACACACACACAGTAACATCTCAATAGCAACTTTGGTTGAGTAAGTAAAAGCAAATTTTCATTCCCAGTACACTACTACTTTTTAGTGGAGTTCAGAATAAGAAGGTTTCACTTCACAGTACACTGTTCTAAATCCCTGATCACAGTGGCTTCACCTGAGATTGTATCCAAGCCTAAAACAGGAGAGCAGTGTAACAAGGTGCTAGTGCAGTCACAGGAAGGGAACATATGTTCCTCCTCATTTTAATCCTCTACCCCAAGTTCCTGATTGCTTCAAATTTCAAAGTACAGTCAGCTGTCCATATCTGTGGGTTCAGCATCAGCAGATTCAACCAACCTCAGATTGAAAATATTTGGAAAATTACTGCTTATATTCAGAACATGTACATACTTTTTCATGTCATATTTCCTAAACAATAAGTCATAACACCTACTTGCATAGCATTTACATTGTTTTCAGTAATCTAGAAATGCCTTTAAATATTCAGGAGGATGCATGAAGGTTATATGCAAATGCTATGCCATTTTATGTAAGGGACTTTAGCATCTGCAGTTTGGGGTACCCTCAAAGAGCTCTGGAGCCAATCACCCCAAATACCAAGGGGTGATTAAACTAGCTTCTGGATTTGCTTTCTGAAAGTAGGGTTACCTTATCTTAATATATTAATGTAAATCTGTAGATTCCTTTCACATTTCTCTATGTAATAAAAAAGGAAAAAGTTTAAGTGTACGTTCCCTAGTTAAATATAAAACCTTGTTTTGAATCATTAGATTCTGTCATATCTTTGGAAATTTGTTTACCAAAAGATAGGCTGGTCAGAAAATACCGACATAATGAAGAGCCAGTCTGGAAATCTGCAAACTTGAGATTGGCTTGTCATATTTAAAGTAGGTCTAGCACAGCATAAATCATGGTGTTAGAAAGGTAAAAGAACTCTGGCAACCAGTTAATCCAGTTGTTTATATTAAAAGATGAGGAAAGCCAAGATCCAAAATGTTTCATTGATTTCTAAAAGAATACTTAACTAATGTTTGACAAAACTGGTGACCCTACTAAAGTCTAGTCACATTATATTATTACACATGTTCAGAAATGAGTATTCAGTCCTTTTGCAAAATAAAATCAGGATCAAAGTCAGAATCCCCCAAAAAGATTACAAATTGTTTCTGCCTTTCATATACTAGATATATTATCTATACGTATAATATTTATACATAAATATTTATTGATTTAATATTTTGTTGACTAATTACAGTGCTAATATATAATTAAGCAATAATTTATTATAGAAGTAATAATGTAGGTAGACAACAAGAAAATTCTCTGATAAAATTATATTACTTATACTTTATTTCTTTTTAGGGGAGTAATACGAATGATTAAATGCATATATTTTAAGAGTCCAGTTCTGCTATTTAAAAGCTGTGTGATCATGGACAAATATTTTTTAAATATTATAATGAGAATAATAACATCTATGTCATGTGGTTGCTTTAGAGCTTAAATGTGGTTATACATGTAAGAATTTAAAGTGCTTTCGCGTGGCAAACGTCCAAAAAATATCAGTTAACGATCCGCTGAAAAATTAGTACAATCCTGACTAAAATGTGAAAGTTTTTACAACATAACCAGGACTTAAGACTAGATGAGAAAATTTTGCATCTGGGGAATATTTTTAGTCTCTCTTTTTATTCTCTGAAAAAAGCAGCGGGACATGTGTCTTCATGTGCTGGTGACCTGATACCATGGGATTGGCAAAACACTATAAAAGCCTTGGAGTGTGAGGGAAAACACCAGGGGATAGCCATGATTAAGAGGTTTAAAAGATGATCAGTTGATATTTGTTAATGACAATGATGATATGCATTTTTCCAAGTGGAATCTTAAGGTTAGCTGAGGGATAGGAACTTGAAAAATTCTTTAACTGTTAAAATGTTATGAAAATGTGAAACACTCCTCAGTCTATTTGCACAAAGCTGTATTCCTTGTGAAACTCTGCCTTCAGTAAATATTTGCATGACCTATCCTAGCACTGAGAAGAAAAATAGATGATATTCAAAGTATGATTGTCAAAGAAAAAAACAATGGACATAAAATGCAAAAATATTTTGAAGTGCAGTTACTATTTCAGAAATATTGAGTTTTACAACAAGAATGTGCCTTTATCAATACAATATTGAAAAACTTAATGTCACAATAATGATAGTGACTGTAAAACTAAATTTCAGGCTTTCACTATTGCAAATAAGTTCAGTCACATCTCAATATCCATTTCGACAAATATCAGAATAAAACATATTTAGTCTCATCTCTTATTGGAAGTCTAAACAAGGACCTGTTTGCCTAAGTCTCACGTGAAGACTTTCAAAGAAAGTAAAATACTGCTAAACTCTCCTAAGCCCCAAAGTATGTTGCAAATATTTATGTTACCCCCTCTTTGTCTTTTTTGCATTGATGCAGATGGACCTTATGGTCTTCAAGTTAATTCTGATAAAGGGCTAAAAGTAGGGGAAGTGTTTACTGTGGACCTTGGAGAAGCCATCCTATTCGATTGTTCTGCTGATTCTTATCCCCCCAACACCTACTCCTGGATCCGGAGGACTGACAATACAACATATGTCATTAAGCACGGGCCTCACTTGGAAGTTGCATCTGAGAAAGTAGCCCAGAAGACAACTGACTACGTTTGCTGTGCTTACAACAACATAACTGGAAGGCGAGATGAAACTCATTTCACAGTCATCATCACTTCCACAGGTAAGCATAACGTAAAAGGAAGGTACCCTAACAAAATACAAATGCATGCTGGCCTTGCTTTCCCTTGTCTAATACCTATGTGGAAGAGAAAAAACATTGTGGGATTGTTCACATGCTTTTAAAAAAATGCTCTATTTCTCTCTTTCCAAGGTTAACTGATTTCTATGACTCAAAGAAAGAAAACCCAAAACAAAATGAAGGGAAATTCTGTTGCTGACTTTGAAGGGCTATGAATAAAAAGGAAACTTAATAAATTACTTCTAAACCTGCACAATTACCTTCCTTCACATTTTACAAATAGGAATACAAGAGAAGTAGGCTGCTAATTTAAAGGGCTTATATCTATAGCTGCATTAGGAGATAAATACATCTCTGTATGTTGGAATTCTGATTTTTCTCTTTGGCTGTCCTTCTCATTATCATTGAAGGGTTCCACTTCTCATCCTTTAAATACATGAAATCTGTGGAAGTTCTCAGATAGATGCAATACCTTGAAAATTACAAAAGTTTCTAAGTGTAAAATTAAGCATTCTCTACAAATCATTTTATATTTAGAAATGTTATGAACTTATAAAAGGTTAAAATTACCACCTTGGATGCTCACTAACTTTCCATTTTTCCATTTCATTTTCCTGTATGATTTCACTCATTCAGGAAATTCTCATGGTTTCACGTAACATTGCTGCATCCCAAATTTTTATCTTCAAAGCTCTAAAATTGTATACCCAGCTGCCTTCTGGATTTTCCTGCTTAGAAATACCAGAGGCAGCATCTAAGTCCACTAAACCACTTTTTTCCCTGCCAAACTACTATTATGTGTGCATTCTCTTTCAAAGTGAATAACCCTATGATTTACCAACCTAAGATGAAAAGTTAAATATTATCTTAGACTCTTCTCTTGCTTATTGCCCTACCCCCCCATTCAATGACCAAGTGCTGTCCAGTCTCTTTTCTTTCAAGTCTCTCAGATCCATGCTCTTCTTTCCTTCTTTCTTCTTTCTGTACTTTTTTCTTTTTTTCTCATCTTGCTTTCCCTCCCCCTCCTCCTTTCTGTCCCAACCCTTTTCTTCTTCTTTTTCTCCACCTTTTTCTTTCCCCTCTTCTATTACTATTTCTGCTATTATCAAGTTCTTCCTAGATTTCTCTTTGCATATAGAAAAAAAAAATATTCCACGGGAAAAATCTGAGGACAGGTTAAAACAGGAAGCAGAGGTTAAGGTGCCTGTGATTAGTGAAGGAACAGGTTCACAAAGAGTAATATCCATTAATACTTTTTTCACTGATGTTCTCTTTTTTCATCTCTATAGCCCTGCTGCCTATGATAGGATCCATAACATAGAGAAGATCTATGTTTTGTTGAATAAATGAAGTAAGAATATAATCCTTATAATTCTTATGCTAAAACTTTCAATATATGGACCTTGGGCCACCAAAATCAAAATGACTTGGGGAGGTTGCTAAAAATTTAGTTTCAGTAAGACACCTCAGACCTACTGGGTCAGGATCTTGCCAGTAGGATCTGGGAATCTAAATATTTGGCCAGCACAACTTTGACAATCACTTGTTTAAGATGTTTTCTCCTTTGTAGAATTTTGAGTTTATTAAAAAGCTCTTAAAACTGAGTGTGGTAGCACACATCTATATACCAGCTACTTGGGAAACTGAAACAGAAGGATTCCTTGAACCCCACAAGTCTGATTCAATCTGAGCAACATAGCTAGTAAGAAACCAGCTCAAAGAAAAGTTCTTAAAGATCCTTCAAGAATTATAAGACTATCACAAACCTGCAGGTGGATGAAGAAATGTATAGTGAATGGGTTCATCCTGGAACTCCTTTAGATTGAGGTGGGGAGTATTATATTTGCAAACTCACTGAACAGTATACTGGAATTTATGCATTGTCATAGGCAGTTATTTTATATGAAGAAAATATTATACCCTATAATAGAGTGCTATCCAATAAAACTCTCTGCAATGAAGGAAATGTTCCATATCTACAATTTTGAATATGATAGCCACTAGCTTCATTTGGTTTTTTGAGCAATTAGAATATGACTATAAAGATGAAAAACTGGATTTTTAATTTTATATCATCTTTATTTCAATTTAAACTTTAACATAAGTAGCTACATCTTTCTAGTAACTACCACATTGAAGAATGCAGCTCTAGAATTTTAACCTGAATTATGTTTCATTGGCGCAGCAAATGATAATATAGTTCCCTTATAGACCCCCCGAATCATGCGTTTAGGGTGATTAAAGTTAGGCACTTATTTATTCCTTGTTTAAACACTTATTATGGATCAAATATGGGGTAGTAGACACTGAGAATGAAAAAAATAATTTTTCACATGAAAAAAATAAATAATTCCTGATATCAAGAATTCCTGTTTACAAACTGAGATGGGTGGCAAACATGTAAACAGCTAAGCTACATACTCTGATTTCTGTTTTACTAACTTTTTATAGGCTTAACCAACTTTACACCCAGGTAGCTACCCAAAACATAACTTTACAGTAAGCTACAATTAAATACATAAAATAGTTTGGTAGCAATCTGAGTGTTATCTTAGACGTGTTCTTTATGCTCACTGCAAGTGAAAACATGGCTTTACTACGTAGGAGTATATTATAGTTAAGGCTTTTCCATCACCTAAACTTTCACCAAGGTATTTTTATAATATCAGAAGCCCCCAATATTTGATTAAGATCTTATTACCAAGGCCCAAAGACAGCTACAGTCTTAATGTCAGATAATTGCCTTTTATAGAGTCTAAAAAACCTGTTTGACCTGTATAAAGACCAACCATTTGTTATTATAGTAAATAAGAACAGCAGGTGCTTATTTTTCAGAGGGATTCAGCGTTGTCAACATTTGTGACCTCTTTGTAGTTTTCAGAGCTATTTTCCAACCCCAAATGTCCACAGAACTTTAATTCAAACAACAGCAAAATGAGGGAAAGTGAATAGTATTGATGTGCAATGCAGATTAAGTGTACACTACCTATAGTTATAAATGATCATCAATTTGGCACTACTGACCATCCACATTGATGAACAAGCTGTATTAAGATCTGAGGGGAATTTGACTTCATTTAGAAGGATATGGCACTTGTCTTTGAGATGTTTCCAGAACCAAGTTGGCATTTGGTTCAGCCAGAGTCAAGTTGTAGGAAATAGATGAAACTCTTTGTTTCTAATGAGGCAAAAAACATGTCTAGCCAAAACGTCTCAGCAATAAGATATGAGGGCAAAGGAAAACAGAATCAAAGATGACTCCAAGGTCACAGATACAAAGAGAAAATAACATGGTCAGAAAATAATCAAAAGTTTTATCGTGGACTTTCAGTTTGGGAGAAGGCGGCTAGAATGTGGCAATTAGCTCTATGTTTTTCTGCCTGTGTAAAACTAAACCAGATGGTGACTTCTACCTCTGTGGGTTATGATTCACATCTAATTTGAGATATTATTAATTGATCTTTCTGCATCTCAGTGTAGATCCTAAAGAAAACAAAGGCAATGGGTTAGGATCACACAGCTAATGAGTGATAAACTAATATCTGAATTCAAAATCTGTTTAACCACTATATAAACTATGTGTCTTGATGTCACTAAGAAGATTGATGGGACTAATGTCTTTTTTAAATAATATCTAGAAGTTTCAAGGAAATAATTGCTATTAAGATAATTTATTATTTGTATTTTGAGAAGTAATTATTTTATCACCTTAATTTAGGACTTCCTTAAATGCAGATGTCTCTACTTCAGAGTTTTAACTGAGCCTAAATCACCACAACATACAGTATAGATAAAGTGAAAGTGTTTGTGGAAATGTAATTATCTGATCATAATTTGAAGATTCACAATTAATGAAGGCATTCAAGCATATAAATAATGTAAGTTCCTTAAGACAACATGGCCATCATTTGAGATTTAGCCATAACAGTAATGTTTTGAATTTGCATATAATCCTGAGAAAGCTATCACTTTAACAATTACTTGTATTCCATATCTTTGCATAAAAGAGAATAGAAAAAGAACCCGGGAAATTATTTAGTATCTATCTACAAATTTCTCAAGTCGAGGTCTTCAGTTTGGTCTCCACTTTGGGACACTAGAGATAATGGTTGACATAGAACAAACCTGACATCCAGACCCTGAGACCTTGTGTGACATCCCTCTGGGCATCCACCACAGAATAACTATTTTCTCAGGTGGGGCCATGGAGGAGTGTGGAAATAGCACAACCTTCAATGTAAGCACCTTCATCTCCATAGGGATATGATTCAGCTGCTGTAATCAGGGAACAGATTGGATGGGAGAGATCTCAAGACTCCATTCTGATCTAGAAATAGACACACTGACTGGTAGCATATGGCTCTCCTGTTTTGGGTGCAGTCTCTTAAACAGCAGGGTTTCGATACCATGGATACCACACCTCTTGCCCATATTTGCATTTAACATGTTGTTCTATTTTATTTGTTTGCTTAAGGAGGAGGCAAATAGCATTTGCACACGGGCTTTGGTAAATGAGTCAATCATGTTTAAATAATGGGAAGAATAGCATGATGTGGGCTAACGAAAAGTATAAACTTTATAAAAGGAGAAAAAGGGGAAGTCCTACAAGTGTCCAGAACTGCATAGGGATCCACATACATTCTCTGGGGCAATGTGGTCAGAATTTCCCTACTGTCTTTGTTTTCCGGTTGGAGTTGTGGAAGTTTGTGTATCCAAAACACTCTATGTAGGGCTGAGACCACAGCAGCTGTGCCCTTTGATTTGCATTTTGGAATATAGAAACAGTGTTAACAGCAGAGAACCAGGATACTCCAGAAGAGAGGGGGCGCCAAGAAAGAGATTTTGTTCTGAGAAAAGAACCACCCCTATTCTTATGATCCCTAAGGAGGATGCCTGGCCTTTGACACAGCCAAGGTTTGGGTTTGACAGTTGCTGGCCACTACCAGGTGATTCTCTCATGTAGAGTAAACAGAAGGCCAGGGGAAGAGGCAAGAAGGCAATAAGGAAGGAGTCTAAAGAAATAGGAAGAAATGGGGGATGGGAAGAATGTGATTCTGCATAAGAGAGACTTGTGCAAATTAGGTCATTTCAGTAAATTCTTACCAAAAGAGATAAAAAGTTAAAAACAAAGGAGAAGAGGGGAAATGCATCTAGCATAAGACATCCAATCATCCTACATTAAACTTTCTAATGGACTCCAAAATTAGAGAATTGTCCAGCAAAGAGCTGATAAAAGCCAGAGTGAAACTTCACCATTAGAATGAGAGGTGTTCTGAAATAAGAATTAGCATATTTTCAGGGAATTTTTTTCTTGTTGTTAATTTTTCTTTTTTATTTTCTGTGGTACTGGGGATTGAACCCATAGGTGCTCCACCACTAGCTACATGCCCAGACAAGTTCTCACCAAATTGCATAGGTCGACCTTGAACTTGCAATCCTCCTGCCTCAGCTTCTGAGTCGGCAGGATTACAGGCATGTGCTACCTTACCCAACTATTTTCAGGATTAAGAAAATAAAATAGATTATAATAAAGTGTTTTTTTCTGCAGTTTTTCTCATGGTAAAGCATATCATAGAAGCTCGAAGAGACTTAATTGCTATTCATTCTTGTTTGAGGAGTCATGGGTTATTGAATTTAGGCAAAGATAGGTTATCACCAAAGTGAAAGAGTTGAAGCACCTGAAGTTTGGAATTAGAAAAGTCTAGAGGAAAAACTGATTAATATAAACCTATTTGCAAATTGAAGAAAATCATTTTGAGCACAGAATGAGAAAAAAATTGAATTCCCAGTTAGGAAAAAAACAAAACAGAACAATGTTACAGCTACTGTTCTAGAACTTACTATGGCAAATATTAGTTTCTCTGACTTTATTCCTTTGTACTTCTAACTGGTGCTGTAAGTTTTTATTATTTTCATTATTATTGATATGATACAACTATACCAAATAAATGGGAAGCAAATACAATCTGTAATATTTTACATATACACATAAGACATGTTTAATTGTGCATTATCTGAAAATTCCCTTAACTAATTTTAATTCCAATATTAGATTCAAAAATGAAGAACTAGAAAATTCCTTTGCTAAAAGTAACTCTATTACTTGGTATTTTTTAATTGATTTTTTTTTCTTTGTTTGCTTTGCTTTTTCCTTTCTTTCTTTTTTTTTTCTTTTTTTTTTTATGGTGCTGGGGATCTCACACATTCTAGGCAAGCACTGTACCACTGAGCTACAATCCCAGTCCCTTTGTTTCCTTTTTTTATTATTATTACTTTCAGTATTTCAGAGAGCATTCTATTTGCCTTTATCTTATTGAGAACCACAGTAGAGTATGGATTCTTCTAAATTTACATCTTCGGAGTAAAATTGATGAACTCTTCTTGAGCATCCAAATTATACCTCTAGGATGATGAAGAATCTGGAAACCAGTTCTAAAAGAACACCAAAATGATGTGGGGATGTTGAGTCTGAAGAACAGAGTTGTCAGGGAGATGTGAGAGTTCCACCAATTGACACAGCATGAAACAGAGAACAAATTTGATTTATTTGTTGTAGCTTCAATTGGTAAACTCAAAAGTATTTGGACTTCAGTATAATGGTGAAAAGAGCATAGAATAATAGGCATACTAGATTAAAATTTGAATACTGGAGTTTTAAATATTCACCTTTAATATAGAACTTTTTCTTGCATTGTGGAAACATGAAAAAAAACAAGAAGGGTAAAAGTATTAATTTTGATTAAGACTTTTTTAAGTCTCTAGAGTTTAAGAGACAAATAAAATGTATAACTAACAAGCAAAGAGGAATAAAATAAAATACTGATTAAGAAAGGTGAGAAAAAGAAATACAAATGCAGGAAGTATAGAGTAATTACATTGTAGATCTAAGCCAAAATATATTAGTCATTATCTTAAGCATTAATGAACTAAATATTCCAATTGAAGGACAGACATTGTCAAACTGGATTTTAAAACTCATTGAATTTTACTCACAGTTTAACTGTAAGTTTAAATAAGAGTTTGGCAAAAATCAACAAAAGTATTTCTGTGAGAAATAATTAGCTATATGGAATTAATAAAGAATATTGAATATTTTATTGTTATTTATAAATTATGTGCTACACATCCTTTATGTAAATAAAATTTATAAATAATGTATGTATATATGCACAATTTTTTTGAGACTGAGTTACTAGTATGCCACCAGATAAAGTGTCCTATTTACATAATAAACTTCTAAATCTCTCTAGCTGTCCCAAATCATAAAGTATCAGAGCAAGAAGACAACTTAAAGGCAACTGTTCTCACCTCATCCTTTTATTAATGTGAAAAATCAAAACCTTGAGAGTCAAAGGGCTCACCTAAGGCTTCAGAGCTCTTTAAGCTCTTTCAAGAGGACAAATCTATGAAGTAGGAGGACAATATTGAGAGAGAGAGAGAGAGAGAGAGAGAGAGAGAGAGGGGAACCAAGACCTCACAAAGGGGAGAGAGAGAGAGACAGACAGACAGACAGACAGACAGACAGAAACTAAGACCTCACAAAGGAATCACCAAATTGCTAAAGTAATTCCAAACTACAAGGCCACCTTTCTCACAATTGGAAAATATGATTTCTTCTATAACTTATCAACAAAGAGGAGGTCAACTCTCTTTCTCTTACATTTTATGATGTTCTAGTCTAGGTTTAGAACCAATAAAATGTCATTCTAGCTCATTTTAAACCTCTTTAAATATATTTCTGCTACCCAGTTTTAAGAGAGTTTAAATTAAAATCTGTTTAAAGGCAATATCTTGTAACTGTTATTCCATAGAAGAGCATTTTAAGAGTGAAGTTTTCTGAATGCATATTAGAAATTTATCAATTTCTCACTCAAATTGAGGATTTCTATTTACTTATAAATGAAGATTTTTGATAATAAAAAACAATCTTGATTCTCTCTTGAGGACTCGAGGGGAAAGAGGAATATGTGAACAGTGTTGTATGGAAAATTAGAAGGGATAACTTGATTTCCATGACTTGTTTAGCAGAGTTTGGTATATATGATCTACACTACATTTTGAAACTATTCTAAGTGAAAAAGACAAGAAAGTATAGATAGGTCCATACCAAGGGAAGATGAATGCTTCCTGCTGATCCTGGCTGCTAAAGACCTCAACGAAGATTTATAGTCCTGGATGACAGGATGCAGGCTCATATTTAGTGCAGAACTGAGTGACCACATATTCTTCACCACACCCAGAATGGAATTGGCATCAGATGGCTTTCATTTCTACTTTAATCTGAAAAGAAATACAAGCACCCTCCAGGATTCATTTCCAAATCAATATCTAAGTCACATGGTAATATGAATAAGATCTGTTGTTCACATTTGTTGGCGGTCACAACTACTTCCCACTGTACAGGTTAAATATAACTAAACAAATTATAATCTGGAACTGGTATTAACATGGCTTCGGTTAATAAATTGTGTTAAAATAACACTAGAGGGAGGTAGCATCAAGTATTAAGAGCCCGGGGTCACATCTACCACTTAAAAGCCTCAGCTTCCTCATGTAAAAGAGGAGGTGATGAAATAAACACCGCCCTGATAAGAACGTTGGGACGAGTGAGTGAGTTAATATGTCTCGCACCCTTAAAACACAGCCTGACATAGTGCAGGTACTCAGCAGATGTTAGCTATTAGCACTGTGTTCTACATAGTCATATTAGCAAAGGGAATAACTTAAAAGACAAAGTGAATTTTAGTCATAAGATGAGACTTTAAATGTTTTATTGAAATTCACATTCATTTTATTTTCAGGGTTGATATTTCTTGATTGGTCAAAAATAGTAACGTGGGGGTGGGAGGGGTTAGCATTAGGGTTAGGGTTAGGTTTAGGGTTAGGGTTAGGGAGGGGGGCAAGAATGGAGGAAGGAAGGACTGTATAGAAGGAAAAGAGGGGTAGGTGGGGTGGGGGGAAGGGGGGAAAATGGCAGAATGAATCAAACAACATTACCCTGTGTAAATTTATGATTACACGAATGGTATGCCTTTACTCCATGTACAGAGAATCAAAATGTATCCCATTTGTTTACAATAAAAAAAATAGCAAAGTGTATTTGAACTAAACACCTTCCCTCTCACAACTTTAATTATATACCCCACCTCCTTAGAATATTCACATTCTTCAGTCACACTAAAAAAAAGTGAAATGGAGAGAGAGAGAGATCTAGTATCTGGGGATGCAGAGACAATGAGCTGACACAGATCTAAGTTACAGTGGCAAACACTATCAAGAAGTAAGACATGAGCTATGTGCTCATTGAGTATGATGTGTCAGCGTTATCCCAGACAGCTTACCACAGAAGTTTCCAATCATAGATATCCCTAGGGAATTTCATGTGGGTGGGTGTGTATGTGTTCTAAAATAAGTTTGTTCCTTTCATTTGGTATCTCTCTAGTTTTGCAATAGTGCCTTTTTAAAAATATATTGAATGATCATAAACTTGTAAAGTCACATCATAATTTATTACTAAAATATATTTATTTTTTATTCAGGACTAGAGAAGCTTGCACAAAAAGGCAAATCATTGTCCCCTTTAGCAAGTATAACTGGAATATCACTATTTTTGATTATATCCATGTGTCTTCTCTTCCTGTGGAAAAAATATCAACCCTACAAAGGTAGGTTAAGGTTAAAAAAATTAAGTTATATATACATACTTTTATATATACTTTACTGTATTTTTTTCTCTTTTGGTTTTAGCTATGAAACAGAAGCTAGAAGGCAGGTAATGAATGTTTCTATGAAAATAATTTTTGAATGTGTTTTGCTTAATTATCATTCCCGCTAGAAATACCTATTTGTCTTTTCAGGCCAGAAACAGAATACAGAAGAGCTCAAACATTTTCAGGTAATACTCAGTATTTTCAATGTTAATGTACATTAATTAATGGTATTATTTTAATTAGTGATATTAGTTGATATTACTATCAATGTAATAGAATGTAAGCTGATATTAGTATAATATTTATAATAATATAACATTTAATAATTGAATAGTGCTTTCACTTTACAAAGTGCGGTCCCTGTTTTTGTTTTATGTAAGCCACAAAAGTCTGTAAAATAAGCCTGGAAGTTACTCTCAACTCTGTTTTACAGGCAAGAAAACTTAGGATCAGAGAGATTAAATCACTTTCCCAAAGTCACTGAGTTCTACTGAATCCTTGTTCATTGATTCATTATTACTATTTTGAAAACACAGGAAGTGCTGTCTCATTCATTACTTCCTAGGGGAGCTGTGATGCCAGCAGCTCCATCCCACACAGAAGAGGAACAGGAGGTTTGGCAGGGCCCGTGCTGCTCTGTCCCCAGCTGACCCTCATTATCTTCCCTGTTGACTCTACACTGAGTTGTTACAAGTCGACAATGGAGATTTTGCTCAGGCCTTGGCATCACAGGAACCAGTTCAGTCCCTCCTATGCCGCACTCACCTTGGGAAAATTATTTTTCTTGACCTCCACTTCTTCATCTATACAATAGAGATAAAAACTTCTTCCTAGTCTTGCTGTGAGAATTAAATAAAATTCTGTAGGTGAAGAACCTAACACAGAGATGCTTAATAAATGTGGAACTTATTCCTCTTATCACAGGGAAGGACCCTGAGATCATCTGGCTTCTCCCAACCACCTCAACCCCATCACTTTACAGCTGAAGTATATTTGTGATATATTGTATTGTAGGATTTTTTTAAATATCTGAGCAGCTATATTACTTACTCTTTTCAATTATGGTGATTTCCGTTAGACCTAGCAGGGTACAGTAGATATCATGGGTGCATCAAAGGCTGCTGTGACCTCCAGGCTGAAGCCTTGGTGTTCATAAGCCTGAATACTGAGGGCTACAAAGGACAAGCCTGTCCACATGTGTGTATTTGAATATATAATACATTGTTCCCACATCAGGCTTTAAGAATAATTATTCTAGTTCAGTTTCAATTCAGAAGAGTTGATTTCTAGCACTGCTCAAGGGCAGAATTGGTTTTGTACCTATACCATTTAATTCAGACAATAATATTTTAAAAAGGTTTTAGAAAACAACAATTGCAAATCAAAGCATTGGATTTGTAAGTAGTACTGTTTTCCATTTCAGGCCATGAAGATGCTCTGGATGACTTTGGAATATATGAATTTGTTGCTTTTCCAGATGCTTCTGCTGTTCCCAGGGTTGGTTTTCCTAGTGCCTGATTAACCAAGAAGTAGAATTCTGCTTCACCAGAGGTGTAAGCAGCATTTGTTTAAGAACTCGGGCAGTGTGGTCCAATGGCTGGATTTCCCCCTACTGCATTAAGCAGGGTGACTCACTCTGTAATGAATGATGTGGCTGGAGAGTTAGCTAAGGCATTTTTTCTCAGCTTTTATAAGCTAACACAAATAAGGAAGTGACACTAAGTAATAAGCATTCTTTACCTGGTTAGCTTAGCAAAGAGGGAATTAACTAAGTTGAAAGTCAAGAGAACTGACTAAATAAGAGGATCAGGAGTTCCAGGTTTAAATAATTCTGCATCGCTTCAGTGACTGCAGTCCCCTCCATCACTTCACTCAACTCTCTCTGTTCCTCGGTTTCCCTTCATTTCCTCTTCATAACTCTAGAGGGCGTTTCAAAGTTGATTGATCATATCCTTGAAGGTACCTCATGCTCTTCATAAGAAAGCTGTCATATAGGATAGACTAGGGTATGCAGACATACATTTTTATTCTTATCCTAAAGATGCATTCATTAATAAAGGGAGCAGGAAGTTTTTGTACAATCAAAGCCATTTTCTTTCAGTCTGAAAAAAGATCTTTTAAAACAATCAGTTTTGTTTAAAAGACATAATGTGTCTCTGAACTAATAAGCTCATGAACACTTTTATAGATCTGTGTAGAACCAGTTTTTCCTCTTCTTCTTTATTCCCCTATGATAGTGAATTTATGGAAGGGGTTATAAATGGTTGACTTGCCTCTGGGCATTCTCGCTTCCATTTTTTTTTTAAAGAACTAGTTGCTGTTAGAAAATGGTCACTTTTCTTGTTCAGAGCATTCTGTCAACGTGTAAGGTTCATCCAGTAAGTTTCCTGGCCATAGACTTTATTTCAGAAATGCCTTGTGAGTAATGGAGAAGAGTTGATTGGATTTTATCCTCCCTAAGGGTAAGTCACTAACACCAGTGCCCACATTGTCACAGATGAAGAGAACTGCCCTGGAAAGGCTTTGCATTGCCCCATGCAATCCCAGGCAGGATTGGCTTACCCTTCACTTCCACAACCAGAAAGTCAAAAATATTTGATTGATCAGTTATGTAAAAGAACTTCTCACAGTGGCAGACAGCAACCCTTTGAGGCATGCCTTCAATTGCTAGAGCAGAAAACTGAAGAACTAAGAGGACTTGTAGTTGAATCTTTGAAGCAGGCAGTTTATTTAAAACATTGCACAAATTTTATTCCTAAGAATTCACTGGAAAGGAGTGAGATTGATGTTTTTTAAAAAACTTTAAATTTATGCTTGTGACAAATTAATGAAGCTATGTAAACATGAAGGACTAAAAAGTTTTGGATACAAATTGGGAGGCCCTCTATTGGCTCAAAAAGCTACAGTCCTCAAGAATTTGAAGCAGAAAAATTAAAATGCATCTCAGAAGCCCGGTTTATTTGTGGCATAAACAGAATAACTTGATTTGGAGCTATGCCCATTTTCAAAGCTGAAAATTCCTGAGGAATCTTCTGAGGTTCTTAATTGGTCATGCCAGGTGCTTTGGGGAGGAAGTGAGAAATCAAAACTAACAACCAAAGGAGGAGAATGGAGACAAGGATGGGAGAGGAGGATCTGAGTGAGAAGCAGCCCTGATGGCAGTTATGTGGGAAGGTAGCAGCCAATGCAATGACCTTAAGAAGAAAAGAAGTACCAAAAAAACCTAAGATCTCAAAATTTAAGGAAATAAGGGAAATAAATTGAATTGCTAGGAAGTTTGTTTAGTTTTTTAAAAAATAAAAATAATCTCCTGACTTATTATGGTATATACACAAGTGAAATTACTTCTCTACCTCTTAGACGGTTCACTATCCACTTAGCATCTCTTTCAGGAGATGGGCAGAAGGCAATTGAATGATATGAACCAATGTGTGTATCCAACAGTCCTAATATTAGGTTGTTAGTCATCATCACTTTTATCATAGTCCCTGCCCATGATTATGCCAAAAAAAATCAAGAATCTATCTCAAGTACAAATTATAAATCAGAATCTCCACAACACAAAATGATCAGGCAAATCACATATAAAAAAGCTTCAGTAAGTAAGAGGAAAACAGGCAGCTTTCAGAAAAGCATAAAGCGAAAATGTTCCAATATAACCTAGCAAGTCAAGTGGGGATGAGGTAGGGAACTCCTCAGACTTAGCCAGGGCAGTGTCCTCTAGGTGAAGCTATGTAAATATGAAGGACTAAAAGTCAGCAGCATAGGAAAATAAGGTGGGTGGGGAGGAAAATCAGACTATGATTAAAATAGAAGACAGTATTTATAAGAATAAAGAACTTATTAAACATTAATGTGGATTAATAAAACACTAATGTCAGTTTAAATGAAATAGAGGATGTTTTTTACTAAATACCTACTATTCTTTCCTCATTCACTCAATCCTTTAGTTTTTAGAGCCCATTACTACATTCAAACCCAAATATCTCCCTTACTGTACTCTATATTTCTTGGTATTGTCTTTAATCTCTTGCCATGTGAATAGGACTTTTGGCTATATATTATTTTTAAGCTATTTTTGCACATGTAATTGGCAAATAGTGTCAAAGGTTAATTGAGAGAATATGTCATATAAGAGATAGTATGTCCACTGGTTCTAAGTTGTCCTGTTATCTCCTCTTTGCCATTTTCTGTCCTATTATATTTCCTGTATAGTATTGACAGCCTTCTTCTTCAAAGAAGGAAACAAAGATAGCTTTGTCAGGCTATATTCCTCTTCTGACCTTATAGCTTTGTTGCTGCACAACCCACCAAAGGGTAAGTGCTGGAATTGTAGCAAGGAGGAAATAAGCATTCTAGATACTAATCATAATTACTGCCGGTTGTTTTCAACTAGGTAGCATAGTAGAAAGAAATACTATTGACTAGTCTTGGCTAATTTTTTTTATATGTCACATTTTCTAGATGCCAAGTAGGTCTATTCCAGCCTCTGATGGTGTATCAGGGCAAGATTTGCATAGTACAATTTATGAGGTTATTCAGCACATCCCTGCCCAACAACAAGCTCATCCAGAGTAAGTATGAATCTTTATTTGGTGGTGCTATGAAGACCTTACCTAGCATTTAGCCTCTGTTCTCCTCAGAATTTATTGTAAGTCTTAGAAGAAAAATATTAAAACAGGAAATCATAGCTTCTGTACATTTGAAAAAGTATAGGACACTTGCCCATCTGAAAATAATTTTGAGAAATAAATCAGGTAAACACACAAATATCTTCTGGGGCATGTCCTTGGGTCAGTGGACTAGATGCAGAGCTTTAGGACTAACTGTCCATTGTGTACATTTCTCCCTCTCACCATGGACTCCCCATGGACTCTACATCTAGGAATAAAAGGCATGTTCAGGCCAGTTCTCAAGCCATCTTGGTTATCTTCATGATTTTCCAGTGGCTTCGTGACTTCAGAGCCATGGTGATCTGACAATAAAAATAGAACCAGGATAAAAGGCCTAAGGAATTTCCACAGCACAGACAGCTTCAAATACCAGACCTCTTAGGACTCCAAGCAGTCTGTTTAGAAGTGAACAGAACTACAGTGAGGACTGGTCTCTCAGAGAGGGCAAAACTTGTGTTGAAGCTAAAGTCAGGAAACCACTGATCCCGTAAGGCTCAAAGCTGCCACTAAGAAGTCTCATCCCCTTTTCATAATGGTGAAACTAAGCCCACAATCTTTTGAAATAATGAAATGAACTTGTTTTTTGTGAACTGTAGCTGCCTGCAGGCATAACTGCCACAAATCAGCTTCCATCGTTTCTTTATTTGTCATTTATTGACTTTGAAAAGAACATCAATAACTACACACAGGAACTTCCCCTCTGGCAATGGAAACAGTGCCAGCAAAGTAATTCATGCACACCTCTGGGTGAATACCAAAAATAACAGCTAGGAATGAATGACTGCAAGAGAAATTATCTGATGGGGAGGAGACCCAGTCCCAGTCGGGGAATGGCAGGATTATGCAGTAACTTGAGGTTAAATAAATGACAAGACACTTCAGAGGACCCCAGAAAATTATCTGGAGTCAGGTAAATTTGGAACAGATCTTGATGGAGCTAGAAACTAATGATTTGGAAAAAAAAAAAAAACTAGTTTAAAGCAATATACTATTACTCTAATAGACTACTATAAAATGGGGTATTATTCCATGACAGTTTAAAATTAAAAACTCTGAAATGATACCTAACCTTTTTACTCTCTGGAACAGAAAGTTAGGGAATGCTTTTTTCCCTTTCCTTTCCTCTTCTCTACTTCCTTTCTTTTTTCTTTCTTTCTTTCTTTTTTTTTTTTTTTTATTGACAACTGCATATTTATGGGGTACAATATAATGTTTTGATCCACATATAGATTATGTCATGATCAAATCAGGTTAATTACCATATCTATCACCAGAATTTTGAGAGTATGTCTGCTTTAGAATTTTGAATTTGTAAATTTATTTATTTCTATGTATCTTTTTGTTCTAAATACCTACTTTTCCCACTAGAATGCAAACAAACCAAATGAAAACTTAAAGTTTATCCTCTGAGGTTCCTAAATACCTACATATGAAACAAAAATTGAATTAAAATTGTGAATATGGCAGCTACAATTTCAGAACACAAAAGTGATTAGGTTATCTTTGCATATGAGAAAACTAATTCTCTCTCTCTTTTTTTTTTTTTTTTTTTTTTTTTTTTTTTGCAGGGGGGTGGGTTACCAGGCATTGATCCCAAAGGCACTTAACCAATGACCCACAGCATTTTTTTCTTTTTTTTTTTTTTGAGACAGGGTCTCACTAAGTTGTTTAGAGTCTCACTGAGTTGGTTTGAACTTGCAATCCTCCGGCCTCAGCCTCCCAGCCACTAGGATTATAGGCATGGGCCACCATGCCCAGTCTGATTCTCTTTTTTTAAAAAAAATCACCCTCTGAGACCAGATGATTTTCAGATATAAGTAAAATCTTCAGAATACCTTAAGACTACAAAAGTTTATTTCAGAAAAAAAAATGTTTGAAGATAAAAAGTTAAAGAGAGTTTTTTTCTTTTTCTACTTTTATTGTTTTTTAGTTGTACATAACATTAGGATTCATTTTGACAATTATAAAAGCATGAAATATAATTTGCTCTAATTCTTTTTTCAAACATAAATTAAGATCATTCGAAACTTCAGTTGAGGAAGTGCTCCTACAAGAGGCATCAGGACCCCAACTCTTGATCACAGCCCACAGGGCGTTGTCCCAGATCTCCTCTCTTCTCACCTTTTTTTCCTCTTCTGAGTCCTGTTTCTTTGCTTTATCTTGTTTTGTTCTCTGTGTGACTTTGTCTTCCAGTGGCTCTCTCTTCCCTTACCTTCCTTCTTTGATTCCTTCCATTCCTGAGTCTGTACTTCTCTCTTCCTCTTGTTTTTTTTTTTTTTTTTTTTGCTTGTTTTGTACTGGGGATTGAACCCAAAGGCACTTTACCCACTGACCTATATCCCCAGTCCTTTTTATTTTATTTATTTTGACACAGGTCTCATAATTGCTTAGGGATTCACCAAGTTGCTGAGGCTGGCCTCGAACTTGCAATCTTACTGCCTCAGTCTCCTGGGTTGCCAGGATTATAGGCCTGCACCCCTGTGCCTGGCATCCTCTTGTTTTCTGCAAGACTTCAAGTCTGTCTCCCTTCTCCTCAAAATCCTTTACAATTTTTTTTCCTCTGTCTCTCTTTTAACTTATTCAAATGGGGACCTAACATTTTTTAAAGTATTATTTTCTTTCCATACAGATTATGTTACCTACTCTAAATTTTTATAAAGAATAGAGTGTTTTCTTTTTTATCATCACAAACTGTTTTGCACTTATTTTACTTACAGTCAATTCACAAACGCTTAAATAAGACTGAGTCTTTTAAGGATTCCTTAGTTTAGTAAGCTCCTGTTTGCTTGTTTTAACCAAAGACTAATGATCCTTCATAAAATAAACATCCCTCCATAGAATAAATATTGCCCATAGATGCAGAGACCATTTTTCTCTCCTGATTGCTTATGGTTTTATTCTCTAGGTTCAATTAAATTCAAAGATCAATTTCATACATAATTCAGTATTGCAGGTGGTTAGCAAACCTCTCCTTTCCCTCACTCCCAGGGCGAATGCACAAGTGCTGGGAAAGAATTCTAACTTACTGGTTTTTTTCTACCTTAACTTGACAGTCATTACTGGGGTAAAAAGGACAGTCAAGCAATTTCATCCTTTGTTTCTTAGACTATTTTCTTGAATACATGTGTTTGTTAGCTAATTGGTTAGTGTTTAACAAATTGGTAAGTTGGTTGTGTGCATATCCAAGTACTCAGCTCAATTATTTGTTTATTGAACTTATATTTGCATTTATTGGAATGCTGTCTATTGACATCATTAAATGTTCTTGGCATAGTTTGTTTTGAACATAAGGCTAATTGTTCTTATTTTGAAAACAGGACATTCAAGGTAAACCCTGAGTTTAAAAAGGTTAACTATGGAGTTCAGTGATTGCTTACTCTTCATATTTATTGATTCAATTTTTTTAATCAGCTCAAACACTCATGTGATATACAGCTATGTAAAGGAATAAAATAACTTAAATTTCTTTTACCTGTAGACTTGGACATCTATAGAACAGTTCACATATCCCTTATCTCTCTTTACCAGGTGAGCATTCATGGGCAAATCAGTACATTGAAGTGAAATAATGAAGGGACATTTTGAGAAAAAAACTGTGGAAATATATATTCATCTGGAATCAGTGAAGAACTCAAACCCAAAACCTTTTATTCATTACTTCTTTCAAATGCAGACTAGAAGCATTTATACAAATTGGACTGCAGATTTTCCAGCATACACACAAGGAATTATGCACCAGAGAAACAGTGGGGAAATATTTCTCAATGGACATTCTTATCATGGGGACTGGAAGGAAGAAAAGAATGAAGCTTCCCAGTCACTTATTTTTAGATTAAATTTCTCTTTAAAAGCCCAGTGCATTCTAATCTATACTTCCACTTTCATCAACATTGATGCTATCCTAATCTCACCTATAATTATGGATTTACATTTGTAAATTTTCCAGTAGGTTTTTGTTTTATTAAATTCCCATTACTATTTAGATGGCTAAAAAAATTTTAAACCCCAAATTTATTTCTTGTTATTTGTGCCACAAAATAATGAGGATGGTTGTTCCAAAGTAAGCCTGTGCCTTCTCCCTGATTGTCAAGGGTGTTTTTGAAAAAAGACTTGCAAAAATGCTTAAAGAATGACTTATTGAAGTCTTATTTTTATTTTGTTCAAAGAAAAATGGATTCAAATAAATTATTCTGTTTTTGCTTTTATGTGGCCTTGATTTTTTGTCTTATAGAGTAAAACATTACATAAGTCAGATTGTAGAGTTAGATTTCTTACCCTTATTTTCTAATGTGCAATAAAAACGTAGATTATAGAGAAGTATTACAATAAAAATCTTTTATTGTTTCTTTTTTAGTTATTCATAACATTAGGATTCACTTTGATACAGTTATAAAAGCATAATTATAAAAGCATATTAATTTGTTCTAATTCAGACCATAATACTTCCTCTTTCCCTTCCCTTTTCCTTCTCCCTGTTCTGTGTTTCTACACTATTGATCTAACTGCAATTTACTTATGAAGACCAATGGAATAGAATAGAAAACACACAGAAACAAAGCCACATACATAGTCAGCTCATACTAGACAAAGGTGCCAAAAACATAACGATGGAGAAAAGATAGCCTTTTAAACAAATGGTGCTGGAAAACTCGAAATCCATATGTAGTAGAATGAAACTTGACCCTTGTCTATCACCCTGCACAAAAGTCAATTCAAAGAGATCACAGATCTGAGAATTAGACCAGAAACTCTACAATTGTTAGAAGTAAACATAAACCCAACACTGCAACCTGACGGCACAGGAACTGACTTCCTTAACAAGACCTCTAAAACACAAGAAATAAAACCAAAAATCAATGAGTGGGATGACATCAAATTAAACTTCTGCACAGCAAAGTGAAGAGAAAACTTATAGAATGGGAGATCTTTACCACCTGTTCCTCAGAGAATTAATATTCAGAATATATAAGGAAATCAAAAAACTTAACACCAAAATAAAAATCTTATTCTCTCATGGTTGATTACTTTATACAGAAGAAAACAAATTGTACAAAACAATTTCTTTTTTAAAATATTTCAAGCAAACCACTGCATTTATACTGTCCCTTCCTTATGTTCATGGAAGTGATTGTTTAAAAGAAAATTAAGGCTAAGTTTCATGACTCCTTTCAGGTCTTCTATCACACTTATATACTTTTATGTTGCAAAAGACAATCAGTGCTACCACAAATATTTTCTTCTGTATTTAGTAAGAACAAAAACTATCTGATTAGAAAAGGAATTCATGTTCATTGTAAACATAATATGTATACTTGGAAATGCAGGGAGACTCATCCTAAGACAATTAAAATCTTTTGTGATCTTACCTCTTAGAAATAACAAGTTACCACTTCCCTTGATTAGTTATTTATAATTTATTCATATTTCATCTAGTTCCAGAAAGGATTTGTGGTAGCTCATATAAATGCATAATAATAACAAGATAAAATAACCCCCAAAATAAAGTCAATACAAATAAAAACAAGATAAAAGAATAATAAGAGGCAAAGTTAAAGCAGAAGTGAAGTTAATGACCAATGCGAAGAACTCCCCTTCATCTATGAACCTGGTTTTACACTACCAAGATGGAGTAGCATACACTGGTATATATCTCAGGAGAGACTTCTAAGCTGAATGCAGTTTGTGTCAGAGCCAAAGGAAGCTTGCAATGCTATTGCAGGACCAGGAGCGAGCAGGTGGGTGTTGACTTTTACCCATCCGCCCCAGCTCACTCTGCCTCTGCCCTCCTTTCTCCATCTTGTGTCCCTCCTTCCCTAGACTGTTGTTCTCTTGCTGATGCATCTCTTGCTTAGTGGGCAGACGCTGTCTGCAGTGAACTATGGCTGCATCTGTTTTCCCCTTCCTAAATCCAGCCCTAAAACCCTTTAATACACAGATGATCTTTCTTGAAAAGGTTAAGAATACATTCATATGATTCCAAAATCAAAAGCTTGTGAAAATTTTCCACTAAGATAACGTGCTCATTAGTTTTAGGTTTGGCTATTTCTGTGTATCACTTCAGAATTTCTCACCAAAAACCATAGGAAATACAACTATATGTTCATATTTTTTTTCAAACTCACTTTTCAATTACTTGTAATTCCTCTCATTTCTGTATCTCTCTCTCACACACAAAAATACACAGACTCCCTTAGTGCATGGTTCTGCTCAAAGCAGCAAGGAATTGCTGAAGGGAGAAATGCGAAAAGATCTAGAATCCAATTAACTTTTGCCGTCATTGGTGTGTAACACCGGATGACTCACTGCTCTTTCAGTAAATGGGGATGAAAATCTCATAAATTAATCAAGGTTTCCAAGGGAAGTGATGAACCAAAACCCAGATGTTCACCTAATTAACAAATTAATCTTTAAAAACCAGCCTAAAGTTCTTTCCTTATTACTAAACATAAGCTGAGCCATTGCTAGTTTTCAACTTTATATTATTGCTTCTAACTTGGAATAGAATCATATTCTTAGGGTTTATTATTTTTAGAGAATATATCTCATGGCTGAACTTTTAAGAAAAATTAAAATACTTATAGATAAAATGCAGTCCTCCTTGGTTTTCTGACATTTGTACTTCCATGTGAATAAGACAATTTCAGTTAAACTACATACATATGCTTAGAGAACCAAGTCCACATGAGTATTTCTGCTAGATACGTGCTTTCCAAAGTTTTGTTACAATGATGAAAATTGAGTGATAACACAGTATTTTATTATTTCATTATATTTTATTAAAGTTTTAATGTTTTAGAAAGTTCTGTTTTTCTGATTCTACATTGTTATATAACCATGTGTATTCATATGTCATTCTTATATATTCCTCTCAAGTTCATGTTCTAATATACATGTTTCATGAGGCAATAAGAGAAAGGATATTTATTCCCCACCTATGGACACAAAAATTAGACACAGCACTTACATTTAGCCCTGTTACTCTCCTCCTTTCTCATCTCACAGATAAACTGCTTACTGCGATTACCATATTAACTTTGAAATTTATAGACACTTTCACGTATATGACCTTCCCCAACCTTCATGAGAACTCTGTGGCCTAGAACTATGTTTCCACAAATGAAGAAACAAAGACTCCTGGAGTGAAATGACTTTGCTAAAAACACCATATCAATGGGTGGCAAAGCGGACCTTTGTACCACACCTCTGGCTCCAAGATACTACTTGAGTTCCCTGAACAGCCCCAAGCAGAGCACACACCAGTGTATCTTCTGTCAGCCCTACCTTGGGAGCTTTATTAGTTTCAAATACCATTGGGCCTTCATCAAATAGTTTCTTTACTTTTTTTTGTCTGTGTCTCAGAGCTTTCTCATTTGAACATGCTCCTAGGAAAGATGACAGTTCAATGGTTTGCTATCAGTAGAGCATAAACTGGGAGGTTGTTTTCATATGTATGAAAATTCCCAGCAGAGTTCTATCTTAGGTTATGGCAGATGCTCTCTGAAGCTTCAAGGCTGTTCCTTAAATTCTACATAAAGAATTGTTACAGGTGAGACTTCAGAGATCCCCAAGAAGGCCAGTTCTGCTGAGCATGCCCCATGACCTACAGCCTAACATACGCACTTTAGAACACAGTGAGTGCTTTTCTGATTGCACTGTGTTGAATTGCCTGCCCTCTGAATACTTAATAAAGACACCATCTGTAGAAGGCAAATAAATCACCATGTTTCCAATAATGGAGTTCCTTTAAGTTTGACTCTCAGGGTCACTTAATAACTTTGGGAACTGTTTTTCCTTGCAGTTCACTGAGACGTTATCAAAATGTTTTGTTTTCCAACAAGTGGAGTATCATGATAGTGTGATTGTAGCTATAAAATTTTATCCTCATTACTTGTAAAATAATCAGTAAATTATGACTCACAGATCACTGGTCACCAGGTATTTTACCGATAGGGAAACTGAAACAGGCATTCCATGACAAGAAGAGGGTGGACTAGACAACTTTTGCTTTAATTTACCTCACAGTGACACCCTACAAGCAGCTCTTTTATGCTCTTATTACCTACTGTTGAAGCCCTTACAACACTACTGCATTATAGTATGGGTCAAGCATGTAAGGAAATCATTATGGTGCTGTGCTCTAAACAGAATTGTCATAAAAATATGGAGGCAGCACAGAAGGAAAAGTGATTAATTCCCAATAGGGACCTCCAGGAAGTTTTCTTAGAGTGTGCGAGTTTTTTCAGGTCAAGAGAAGTTCACCAGCTTTAGAGGAAAGGGTATTCCATCAGGTAGCAAAAAGTAATATTTGTAATATATGGAACAAGGTGGCAAGCAGGTATGCAAAACAAAGAGCATGTGCATTGCCTAGGAGTTATTAAGGAAATATATACAAACAAGTCCAGTGCTTGGGAAATAAATCTGATTAGAAATTTAAGCTCGGTTATGTCGGTAAACTATTAACTATTTTCCATATACCATAAGATTGCAAGGAACTATGGTCCACTCCTATCTTCTAAAAGCTTGTACTCTAGTCAAAGAAAGAGATACAAGAGAGTTGAGAATAATCCTAGCAACATATTAAATTCAACACGGTAAACTTACTGTGAAAGAAGAACACACAACACACCAGGGAAACTTAGATGAAGGCTAAGTTGAATCTAGGAGATTCTAGAAAGCTGACTTGAACCTTCAAGGACAGGAGGAGCTGGCCAGGTGAGGAAATGTGAGGGAAGCATTTCAGGCAGAGAGAATTGCTTGGGCAAAGATATAGAGGCAAGAAACAGCCTGGTCTACCTGAAGAATAGATAGAGAAAAAGACAGAGAATCAGTTGAGTTGTGGTCAAGGCAAGAACTAATGGAAGAAGCAGCTAGCATCTTGCACTTCCCCATTACACTCATCACAAGGTTAACTGCATGCTCAGTATCTCTCCCTCCCGCTAGACTGTAAACTCCTGGTGGCACGGAAAGCAGAGTAATGTGTCTGCCTATATTTCCAGTGCCTGTCACAACTCATCAATCAATAGGCATTTGATGATAAAAATCAATGAATGAAAACAGAGGATAGGGGCCAGATCACGGATGAGTTTGCATGTGTAGTCAAGACTTAGACTTACTCTCTAAGTGATGAGGCAATCGAGAAGGTTAGTAATCACATCGAGTACCTGTTTTGCATAGATCACTCTATAGAAACTTGGGAATGTATTTTATGGGACAAGGCCGGGAATAGATAATTTGGGAGGTAATAGATAAATAAGGGTGAGGATGAAGTGCTGGGTGGGCTATATGGTGGCATTTGAAATATACATTTTGAGGATAAAGCTTGTAGGGACTCAGTGATCAGATTTGGGAGGCAAAAGACAGGGGACAGCCATGATTAGCTCCTACATTCCCGTTCTCACTGCCTGATGATGCCATCACACACAATGAGAAATGCATATGAACTGGATTGGATCAGAAAGCACTTAGTGTTCCAAATATAAATGTCTAACAGATGGTTGTATACAAGATGGGAACTTCAAGGCAAGGTCTAAGTTTAAGAAAAAAAAATTGAACCCTGTACCACTTAAAGTGTCTTATAGGCATCTCTGATTAAAATTGGCCTAAAAATAATTTATTTCAAATGGTAGGGTGTTCAAAGGCAAGGTGGATTCCAGGATTGGTCAATTTAATGACTCCATGGTATCATCAAGAACCTACTTTCTTTTCCATATCCCCACTCTGCCCTCTGGTTAGAGGAAGGCTGCAGCATTACAAGAAGTTATATCCACAAGTTACATCCACAAAATCCAGAAGATGGAAAAAGCCCCCTTTTCCTGTGTTATTTTCTTAGGTATGAGGAAACCTTTCCCAGCAGCCTCCACTAATATTCCTGTAGAATTTCCTTACCTATACACGTTACATGACCTTCTCTAAAGGAATTACTGGCGAAAGCAATGGTACTAACCTTGATTGAAACAATAATCAGAATTTACTCCCCTGGAGGGAAAGACGAAGCCAACATTCCCAGAAATACATGACTAGGAAGAAAAATGGTGATTAAAATGGAGGGATTTATGGAAATAAGGAACAGCATAAATGGAGTCAGAGAATGAGATGGAAAGCAAATAAGAAGGAAATAGTCCTAGAAATACCAACCTCAGGAAATGAGAGAAGAGCTAGGGAAAGTTAAGAAGTAGTAGTTAAGGAGGCAAGAGGAGAACCTAGAAAAAACTTTAAGGATAATTTGGACAGAGCTAAAAATATAAAGTGGGGGACAGAGAAAGAGAAAATAAATAGAAATTTTATCATTGTGTATCCACAGATATCCAAGAAAAAGGGTGGCTTTATGTATGCTGGTCCCTGATCAGGAAAGTTCTTGTGTTGACATTGACCACCTAAAACCATTTTCTCAAATAGTTCCATTTTAGTGAAATTTTATTAGTCTAATTCAACTATTTAATCATAACTATTTATGTATTATACTTAATATATAATTAAATTAAACTCTATAACCTTATTATTTTTCAGATTAAGAAACTGAACAACTAGGAATTCTGATTCTTAGTTTCAGACAAACCCTTAATAGTAGAGGCTGGCCTGCCAGACAATCATAACTGGATGCTAAAAGACATGTATGTACTTGATTCCAGATCCATCAAACAACCTCTGACCTTGACCTAGTTTCCCATGCAATAGAGGAAATGGCCTATCACCTTCCTACTGTTCTAACATACACACTTAACATAAATCTATTTCAAACCTTCCATCAAAAGCATCCCAACTTGAACAACAAATTGCATCATGACCATACATGAAAAACTCTCATTTGCCTCCTTGTCCATCTGGAAAATTCCTGTTTACTTTTGGAAACATCGGTGCTATCATCACCTCTGATGACAGAGATGACAGAAGTGTTCAAGACTCTCTGTGGTCTCATACTGATGTCTGGGAGACTCAGTTGGAGTCCCGGTCACAAGTCTTATGTTCCTCTCCTGGACAAAAGGTGAAATAATTTTAAATGAATGACTTATTATTTAGTTACTAGGTTGCAGACCTAGAAATGATACCAACACAGTAGTAGTATGTGAGAATCTAAAACCAAACACTCTTTTACACCTATTTCCTGGTTGTCTAATCTGTAAAATGAGAGGGTAGGACCAGATAAGCTCCAGGATTCCTAAAAGTTCCATGGCCTGTGCTTTCATTAGTTTTCAAAAAAAAATCTATATTTTCTCAACAGACAGATATTATAAGGTCTGAATCTTCAACCCAGTTTACCATCTTTGCTTCAATAACTGAACCAGGAACTGGACATAAAAGGTTTGTTTTGTTTGAGAATGAAGCATGCTCTCTTGTATCTTTATCATCTTTATGTAGAACTGCTTAGTGTAAGCACCATCAAGTAGTTACACACAGCATAATAGTTGCTAAATAATTATTTCATAAAAATGTTTCAAATCTTTTTTAGTATTTTTTTAAATTTTCTCTTTTTCTAATTATCTGTTTGAAGGAAGGGAAAGAGAAACCAACCTAAACTCCTGTCAACAGGTGACTGGTTAAATAGAGTTAGGCCCTTCTATAGCTATTAAGTAAAAAGATAAATCTGAATGTAAAGACATGGGGGAAACTTCTGCATGTATTATTCTTTAAAAATTATGTCACATATAAATTTTATGGTGTGAGTTCATGCATGAATGAAATTTTTATTTTTGTGCACAAAGAACATATTCCATAACAACCTCAGGAAAAAGAAAAGTTTAGTGGGTGGAGAGGCTTAGTATGTTTTCTTTTTTATTTTACAGAAATGCATCCAGTTTCACATATATATACCTATATATCTTAACAATAGGAAAAAATTCTTTTTTATTTTTATTTATTTATTTTTTTAGGAAAAAAATTCTAAAAGGAGAATTTAATGTTTTAAATCACGCTTTTTTTTTTTTTTTTTTTTTGGTACTGGGGATTGAACCCAGGGACACTTACTACTGAGCAATATTCCCAGGCTTTTTTATTTTTTATTTTGAGGTAGGGTCTTGCTAAGTTGCTTAAGTCCTTGATACAATACTGAGGCTGACTTTGAACTTGTGATCCTCCTGCCTCAGCCTCCCAAGTCGCTGGGATCACAGGTGTGCAGCACTGCACCTGGCTAAGTCACACATCTTTACTGAAATTCCATTTGTGCAACGTTGTTCCAATCACTCTTGTATGTGTACCACTTATCTGTTCCCCTTCACATACCCTCCTTTTGTCTCCCCATTTTTCTTGTCCCTTTCCTCCTAGTTTTCCTTCTTTTTTCTGACTTTATTTCTCTGTGTTGTATTCCACATTCCCATGCTTTTTATTGCCTTTCTCCCTGCTCCCAAGCTGGATCCTAGAAAGGTGAAAACCTACAAGTGTGTCATTTTGGGTGGTGGCTCTGGGTCTGGCCCAGAGCTGCCTAGGTAGAGGGTTTTGACTCTGCGCTCAGCCCACATAAGAAGAACTGGCCAACATAGGAAAACATAAATATTCTGAGACTGACCATAGATATTTAAAACAAAATTCTAATAACAAAACCAGAATTTTCTTCATCAAAATGTATGCATTGGCTTTAATGTCATGCTCACTTATCCTGCTGGGCTGTAAAAGGGAAGAGTGAAACCTGACTGAGCTATTGGAGGTGGCAGCAACTTCCAGGGTATTCAGAAGGTTAGTAAAAGATATCAAGTATTTGGGGGTTTTGCTTATTATGGCTAAAAGTCTATGTCATGGAAAGGAGTGGAGTGGAATGGAATGGAATGGAATGGAATGGAATGGAATAGAATAGAATCTAATTGAATAGAATTGAATTGAATAGAACTAAACTGAACTATACTAAATTGGATTGCAAAAGACAAACATGAGGCAAAAGCTTTTCATAGATTCACTTAATTTATTGGTGCAATGTATACCAAGTACTACCAAGTACTTAAAATATTTTCTCCCTCTGAATAACTGAATGAAGAATTACCCCTATTTTATAGATGAAGAAACTGAGGTCTGGAGAAGCTAGGCATCCTCACCAATGTCATAAACTAATAAATAAATGTCTTTGTCACTTTCAACTCCCTCCCAGCCAAATCCAGAAAGGGCTGCTTTATGGAATTATTTTGGAGACCTCATGAAGCAGTGTGTTTACTTATGGAGTTCCCATTTAAGTTCTCTGAAGTTAAGTAATTGCAGAACATCAACTACTAAGTTGTTCAACTTTCAGATGGCCTCTACCTTACATAAGGAAACTAGAGAAGAAATGGAGACATTTTCTCAGAACGAACAAGCTAGAATCAAAAGGAATATGTTTTTGTCAGTGCATATTTAATGTATACACATATACCCATTAATTTATAAACAGAAACATCTATACACATATTTTTACATATTTAGGGAACGTTTCCATTGTAGTGAGGCAGACTATAAACTTTTTATCTGCGGAAAGAGAAAGATGAGTGTTGTGTACATTTCTAGAATTGGGTACCCAGAATTTCAACTCCTGTCTTTATAATCAAGCTGTTCCCAGAGCATCATAAAGAGACTTTTATTTATATAGAAACAAGAAGGTCCAGATGGAGAGAGAGAATAATGTGGTTCTGAAAAGTCTCTGAGGTAGTGGGGTTTTGTTTAAACTAGGGTAAACCAGTTTTAATGAGTAGACTCAATTCTTTTGTATGCATCCAGCACATTTTTATTGCATGTAGCAAGTAGTAAGGATTCATATATTGTGATGTGTTTTTGAAATGGCATTAACAGGAATGCTCCCATTGGTTCCCCTACACACACCCACATCTTCCTATCTCGCAACCATAAATAGGGTTTAACTGAAAACATTTTCTACTGCCTTGCTAGCAATAGAACTATCATATGATCTAGTTATCCCACGACTGGGTATATATCCAAAAGAGGGAAATTCAGTATATTGAACAGATATCTGCACTCCTTGTTTATTGTCGCACTATTCACAATGGCCAAGATATAGAATCAACCAAGGTGTCTGTCAATGGATGAATGAATTTTTTAAAAATTTGTCACACAAAACTCAACTCAAAATGGATCAAGGACCTCGGAATCAGACCAGAGACCCTGCTCCTTATAGAAGAAAAAGTAGGTCCAAATCTTCATCATGTCGGCTTAGGATCAGACTTCCTTAACAGGACTCCCAAAGCACAAGAAATAAAAGCAAGAATCAATAACTGGGATAGATTCAAACTAAATAGCTTTCTCTCAGCAAAGGAAACTATCAGCAATGTGAAGAGAGAGCCTACAGAGTGGGAGAATATCTTTGCCACTCATACTTCAGATAGAGCACTAATTTCAAGAATATATAAAGAACTCAAAAAACTTTACACCAAGAATACAAATAATCCAATCAACAAATGGGCTAAGGACATGAACAGACACTTCACAGAAGATCTACAAGCAATCAACAGATATATGAAAAAATATTCAACATCTCTAGTAATAAGAGAAATGCAAATCAAAACTACCCTAAGATTCCATCTCACCCCAATTAGAATGGTGATTATCAAGAATACAAGCAACAACAGGTGTTGGCGAGGATGTGGGGAAAAAGGTACACTTATACATTGCTGGTGGGGTTGCAAATTAGTGCAGTCACTCTGGAAAGCAGTGTGGAGATTCCTCAGAAAGCTTGGAATGGAAACACTATTTGACCCAGCTATCCCAGTCCTTGGCCTATACCCAAAGGACTTAAAATCAGCATACTACAGAGATGCAGCCACATCAATGTTCATAGCTGCTCAATTCACAATAGCCAGATTGTGGAGCCAACCTAGATGTCCTTCAATTGATGAATGGATAAAGAAACTGTGGTATATATATACAATGGAATATAGTTCAGCCATAAAGAATAATAAAGTTATGGCATTTGCAGGATGAAGTTGAAGTATATCATGCTAAGTGAGATAAGCCAATCTCAAAAAACCAAAGGACGAATGATCTCACTGATAAGTGGATGATGATACATAATGAGGGGTGGGAGGAAGGAAGAATGGAGGAAGGAGGGACTTTATAGAGGCAAAAGAGGGATGGGAGGTGTGGGGGGAAGGAAAAATAACAGAATGAATCAACATCATTACCCTATGTAGATGTATGATTACACAAATGGTATGCCTCTACTTCATGCACAACCAGAGAAACAAGTTGTACCTCATTTGTTTACAATTTAAGAAAAAAGAAAAAAATGTGTCATACATACATAGTAGAGATTTTTGTTTTGTTTTGTTTTTCTGTACTGAGGATTAAACACAGTCACATTCTACCACTGAGCTACATCACCAACCTTTTTTATTTATTTATTTTTTAAGACAAATTCTCCCCAAGTTGCCCAGGTTGGCTGCAAACTTCTAATCTTCCTACCTAAGCCTCCTGAATAGTTGGGATTCAGGAATGAGCCACTGTGCCCAGTTTACAATATTATTTAGCCATAAAAAGAATGAAAATCTGTCATTTGCTGCAACAAGATGCAGAAAGACAAACACTTCATGTTCTTGCTCATGTTTGGAAGCTAAAAAAAAGGGGGCGGATAGAGAAACATTAGATAATAGTAGATACAGTTAAATGGTAAGTTCTAGCATTCTCCAGCATAGCAGATGACTAGAGTTCACAACCATTTACTACATATTTTTGAAAAGAGCTAGACGAGAGGGATTCAAAGGTTCCCTGATTTAATTATCATACATTGTATATATGTATTCAATTACTAGACTTCAGTCTGTAAATAAGTGTACTTATGTGTCAATTGAAACTTTTTTAAAGTTTTAAAAAATATTTTCTACCGTTAGTGTTGAAAGAAGGTTTAAAGAGAAAGTCAACTCCCAGATTTCAGTTTTAAGTTAAATCAAGGCAAGCAGTATTTAATGTGAGGTTCGTTTGTACCAGCCGAGGTCATTTCGTCTTCTGAGAAAAGGAAAGCTATAAGTCTGTTTCCTTTCAGTCACTAACTGTTAAAATCTAGATGTGTTGGGTACAAAGACACCAAAGCAACCCACATTGGGTCAACAGTGGACAATGGTGACTCTCAAAACCATCCTTGCCAGCACAGGCCAGTTTGGCTTTTATGTATTTTGTCTAAAATACAATTTCCAGGCAGGAAAGTTGGAAAGTTAGCATTCAACTTAATGAGTTAAGCACATCACATAAATTCATATCCAGTTTTATAGTGCTCAGCTTTGTGATCAGATCTTGAAAGAGTTGCCTTGGCTCATGACCTATTTCTATCTCAGAAAAAAAAATGTTATGGAAGCAGAAGAATGAAAGGTGGGAAGGTTTTGGATAAGATAATTCGTATTTTAAGAAATACTTGGCAAATGGCATGGCGAAATATACTTCCCAGCTTAGAAGACAAGAAAAATTCAAGTGGGCTTACATAGTTAAAAAAATCTCAAGTATGACAGACCATTAGTACTAAAGTATGATACTAGATTGTGTAACCAAGGGTATTTATAGAGAATGTTAAGAACAGAAAGGATTGTTTTTCTGGAATTGTTTATAGCTTATCTGCTTTAAAAGAGAGTGGCTGAGCAGTCCATTTATTATCACTTCTAACCCAGGATTCCTAAGGTGGTATAATCCTTAATCCTTTAGTGCCACCTATGGTCCCAATTTAGAAAGTGAACGTTTAAAAAGAATTCTAGATTGTGAAATCTCCTGGCCTAAAATTAGCATTTTTGTCACTCATTTGTATTTTGCCTTTTGGATTTGAGTAAATAAATTGGATAACTTTCCAGAGGGTAATATGGTGATGTGTATTATGAGATTTTAAAATGTATGGACTCTTTAACCCAGTTAACTCTGTGTCTTGGAAGTGAGGAGAGGGAAATACACCGGAAGAGACTGTTATATTTTGCATACACACTAGCCACGAACAATGACACAAAGTTCTTAGTTTGCAAAGAAAACACAAGTTACCAGAAGGAAGTTCTTTTGCCTTTCTAAAATAAAATATATCACCTCCCTTGCCTCCTGATCTGCACCTCTTTTAACTACTGTAAAGTGTACTAATCTCTCCACCTCTGCTTTAGCGTCTACCCTGCACCTTGCCTACTCAAGAACTTTACACCAGCCACTCTTCCTTGTCTTCTCTTAAATATATTCGACCTCGCCTCTCAGGTCAATTTTTTTCACCATCTTTAAAACATACTCAGTGAGTGGTATTTTAAATAAAACACAGAAAGAATCCCTCACTCTACTGCATCTTCCTTCTCCTCACTCTAGCCAGCTATAGTTCCATTGCTATGACTTACTTCACAATCTTCTTAATTTTATTTGCTGTACTATTTTTAGATCTCCTACTCAACCCTAAACCCCATCTAGTCTGACCTATGGCTCCATCATTCGACCAAAACAACTTTCTCTAAAGTCATTAATGACCTCTGTGTTGCTAAATTCATGGATTTGTTTTCAGTACTCATTGTAGTGTCTCAGCAGTAGTCAATACTAACTCTCTTTGGTTTCCCCTCTTTTCTAGCCATACCTCTATTTCTTCTGCTTCTCACCTTCCCCTTTTTAGTTCAATCTTGGGTCCTCCTCGCACTCTATCTTTCCTCAGGAAATCTTTCCATAGCTATGATTTCAATCACCAGCTATATAGAAGTAATCCACAAACTCTAATTTCTAGAGCTCTAGGAGCATGCACACTTATACACACACACACACACACATACACACACACACACACACACTGGCTTACTGACTTTACACCTGGAAGGCATTTCAATCGGTAATTAATCGAAACCTAACTCTTGATCTTCCCTTCCAAATATACTCTGAGTTCTCTCTTTCACTTCTATAAATAGCCTCAACACCCACCTACTGATGCAAACCAAATCCAAAACATCCTTCTTAGTGTATTAGTGCCATTCTCACATGACTGGGTTAGTTGCAATAGTGGACTTATTATAGATGCAAGTCTGGCCCTCTCTTGCTTTCCTGTTTACTCTTGTACTGTCTTGCCCTTCCACCTTCCACCATGGAATGATATAGCACTAAGGCCCTCACCAGATGTGGGACTCTTGACCTTGGACTTCCCAGTCTCAAGAACTGTAAGAAATAAATTTATTTCCTGTACTAGTCTGTGACATTTTATTATAGCAACACAAAGCAGACTAAGAGCCAATAAGTAATGGCAGTAGCTATATCCAGTTTCATAAGAGAAAGCTTTTGCTACTAGGCACATAAATAGCCTCCAGTCCTGTCATCCAGTTCAGGACCTGTTGTGAGGTGGGTGAGGACAGAGGTTCTTGACATATTAGAATGAGTTTCCCTTCAGGTAGACAGATTGGATGTTTAGTGCTTTCCTTTTTTCCTAGTAAACATAATGTAAGGCAAAAAGATCCATAAAGTGGGTATCACCCCCCTCTCAAATCCATCTGTAGGCCACTCCCCCAAACTCCCTTGTTTCCAATATTCCATTCTGCTCCTTCCAGGCTCCTGAACAAGCCATTTACCTCTGCTCATGGACTTGTTTTTACCCTTTTCTTCAGGTAATTTTCTCCTCCACACAAATGAATGACCAATGACTCATAGCTCTGCCCACTGGAGAGATATCTCTTCATATTTGTTGTCAAGATTATTGTTGAGTGTGACTGTAGTATGGCAACTATTTTTGGTTAATCTCAAAATATTGATTTGACTCATCTGTGAACCAAGCCTTAGTTTCTGTTTCCTCTCTCATATAATCATGAGAAATCTCTATTATGCCTTAAGGATAATGTGGGGGAGAGGCTACAGTGCAACTGAGATAGGCAACATGGAATTCTGCGTCCCCTGTCCACGTAGTTCCTTGTGAACTCTGGAACTGTTTGGATATGTTCTGAACTGTACCATTCTGTTGTTTGTTAGGCTGAAGTTGCACCTGCTTGACCCCATGACTCATGGCTGGTGATATTTGGCTTACGTCACTTATTATCCCGTTGTCAGACGCTCGGTCTCTTCCATTGCTCTTTTACAAACATCAGGTAGTTCTCTCACAAAGTGGGACATAGCTACTGCCACTGTTTATTGGCTCTTAGTCTTTCTGTGTTGCTATAACAGAATATCAGAGACTGGATGACCTACAAAGGAATTTATAAGTAGTTCCTTATAAATGATTTATATGTAGTTCTCCAGGAACTGGGAGAAGCCACAAAGTGTCTCATTACTAGGGACTCAAATACATCATTTGTATCCACAATGGATACCTCTAGTATCGTGGATCTGCCAAGTCACACGGTCCCCATAGCAGAGCAGCCAATATCACATTTTGGATTTTATACTAAGTCCTTCATTTTTTACATCTCCACATACCATAAGATGTGTAAAAACTTCACTGATGTGACAATGGATTTCTGTGATACTCTTCCAACATATTGGCATGTCCTTGTCTTTAGCAATCCAGAATACTTGCTACTTCCCATACACTAATTCAATTAACAGGGATGCCATTGACATGTTTGACAAATACGATATTCTGTGGAATAGCAACAGGATCAATGTTCTTGAAGACTGTATTAAAGACAATATAACTCTGGAACAACTGCATGGACATACACTGCTATCCTTCCAGTGTAAAAACAAGTTGTTTTTAATTGTCATTACCAACAGATATTGAAATGAATACATTAAGCACTTCAATAGTTCTATGCCTAGTACCGGAAAATGCACTGATCTTTTGCAGTGAAGATACCAAATGGGATAACCCTGGGTCAGTACATTCTACATTGCCTTAAAGAAAAGAGTGTCCTCTGGTGAGCTGCTGGATAAAATAAACAAATAGTGGGGCTGTCTGGTATCATGCAATAAATTTATTCTAAATTACTCTTCTTCTTAAGTCTGTTGATTCTTTTAATATTCTTCCAAGGCAGTTCCATCACTTCAAACTTTTTTATTTCAAAACTTTCTATCTGGACCATGACATTAAATCCAGATTCATAAAACACTATTTCCTTAGCAATAAATCTTCCCCCCTTATAGTCTGCCCATTTCATACCACCATTCAATGTCCACAGAGAGAAATCTAGGTAACATTAGTGGGAGTGGATACTAAGGGGATGGGATAATGGTAAGGAAGATAAAGTTGGATCAGGATGAATCTTTTGATATGGATTTGAGGTGGGATAGGAGACCCAAGGATAGGTAGAAAGGAGACATGTGGGGCAAAGCAAGAGTGGCCATGATTCAAAGTCCAGACTTAAAGTTCAGATTGGAATTCCACTTCCACATGCTTTGATCACAAACAACACTATTAAATTGACTATAAGACCTTGTCCACAGGTCCATAAATAACCTCTCTTCTGATCTAGACCTAAAGAAAATCAGGTCCAAGAATGTTTTTGCTCAACAAATAAATATTTCTGTGTTTTATACTTTTAGGATCTGATTTCTTCATTCATATGTCACACTCTTGATAAAACCCTCAATGTTACACATGTAGCACTATAAACCAGGCTGATGAGATCCCCACATGGGACAATTGGTAAAGATTTTCATCAAAAATAAAGAAGACAGAAGACAGCCCTTAGTAGGTAATGGTTAACATGTCAAGTCACCAACATAAGAGAGAACTAAAAATACCTTCTTAGATCATGTCTCTCCATTGAAGATTTTACAAATATAAACATGCCTTGCTAAGGTGAAGCCAGCACAGCAGTACCTCTCCAATGCCTGCCCTCCACTGTGTCTCTCAGAGTATGCTCTTCTT